>NW_024705705.1:0-2500 GCF_018977255.1 Callorhinchus milii | reverse complement strand
CTCACACGCTTTCTCTCTCTCTCTCTCTCTCTCTCTCTCTCACACACACACACAGACACACACATACGCAGTCTCTCCCTGTCTCGCTCTCACACAAACACGCAATCTCTTTCTGTCTCTCTTTCACAAACAGACAGTCTCTTTCTGTCGTTCTCTCACAAACTCACAGTCTGTTTCTGTCTCACACACAGTCTTTCTCTCTGCCTCTCTCTGTCAAAGACTCTCTCTCTACATCACACAAATCCTCAGTCTCTTTATCTCTCACACACATGATCTCTCTCTCGCTCTGTCTCCCTTCCTCTCTCTCTCACACACAATCTCACAGTCACAGACACACAAAGTCTCTCTTTGTCTCTCACAATCACAGTCTTTCTCTCTCACACACACATAAACACAGATTCTCTCTGTCTCACTCATACAGTCTCTCTGTTTCACTCACACAGTTTCTCCCCCTCAGACGCACAGTCTCTCTGTCCCTCTCACACACAGTTTATTTTTGTCTCTCACACACATTCTTTATCTAACTCTCACAACCACAGTCTCTTTCTGCCTCTTACATATACAGTCGCTCTCTCACTCTCTCTCTCTCTCTCTATCACTCTCTCTCTCAAAAACAGTCTCTTTGCCTCACATACACAGTCTCTCTCTCACACACAAACATTCACTCTCTCTCTCTGTCTCTCTCTCTGTCTCTACTTCTCCCACACAGAGGAAACTTCTCTATCTCTCTCACTTTGTCTCTCACACACACAATCCGTCTCTGTCTCTCATATAAATAGTCACTCCATGCCTATCACACACATACGGTTTCATTCTCTCTCACACACAATCTATCTCTGCCTCTCACACAAATTCTATCTCTCACTCACACGCAGAGGTTTTCTCTGTCACTCTCTCACACACACAGCTGCAGCCTCTCTCTATCTCTCACACATACGGTCTCTAACTCTCTCTCTCTTACAGAGTCTTTTAGTCAGAGACAAACAAAGTCTCCCTGACTCTCACAAACACAGACTCTCTCTCATTCTCTCTCTCTCATACACACACACCGGCATAAACACTGATTCTCTCTCACTCTGTCTCACATACAACAATCTCTCTGTGTCTCTCACACACAGTCTCTTTTTGTCTCCTCCTTCCTCCCCACACACAGAGTCCGTATCCCTCACACCCACCCCACCCACACACGACCTTAAATTTCGTCTAGACCAACCAATCCTCGTGGTCATAAATACTCTCGTTGTTATTCTCCCAGTTGTTCGCTCACTAAACAGAGACATTCTGGAAAATTCTCGCTCAAACCCATCGCCTTCAGGTCGCTGCTGATGACCTTCCCCTTTGGTCATGCTGACAGATACCTTCCCATCTCTCCAGCTCAGCATCAGACTCCATCAGACCTCTGCGCTCCGGGCCCTACCCTGCGAGACTGGCGCTAAAACATTGCACCTTTTTATTGTTGTTGCACCAGAGTTCCTTTCCCCGTTGCTCGGCCTTGTTGATAGGGATTGGATAGAGCAGCAGCCGATAAATTATTTCTATTGGGATAATACGCAACAAGGGGCTTCATGTTAAGATTAGATCTGGGCCATATCGGAATCAAATCAGGAAGTTTTTTTTCTCCTCATAGGTAGAAAATCTCTCCCCCAAAAAGCTGTGGGTTGTTAGGATCTCCGATTCCTGAGATCGAAATATGAGTCAACAATCCAAATTGGTGTAACGGAGTTTATAATTAAACAATAGCTAAAACACAGGCATATACAGTCTTGAAGGCATAGTACCAATTCAGGTGATCCAATAATACTTGTGGGCAGATGGTTGCAGCAAATTAATTTCCCATGTACCTCTGACTCCACCGGCAACTGCTCCGATTCCCAGAAAACCTCTATCTTATATCTCAACTGATCTCAGTTTGTTATGTAATGGTGAAATATATGCATTCAATTCTGTTCATCAGTTACAGTCCTTCTCGTCTAATTATTGACCTTTTCACGCCAATCCTGATTTATTTGCTCAAAACACAAAATCAATGGAGATGTTGGAATCTGAAACAAAAACAAGGACCATATTACCTCGCATTGCCCCCTCCCACTCCTTATGCTACCGGAATAGTTATCTTCTGCTTCATAACAATCATCACCCCAGATAATCTTTGCCTCTCTTTGGTGTGTTTCCTGTTCTGCACTAATAATATTTCTTCTCTCCGGCTTTGGTTCAACTCGTTCACGCCTTTTGTTGTACAATCTCTTCTTTTGTTATACAACATTTCCCCTGGCTCCTTGACATGCCAGCATATAGATGTAATACCTGCCCTTTCACCTCCTCCCAGACCACACTCCAAGGCCCAAACCAAAGCTTCCATGTAAGACAGCGGTTTACATGAACTGTCACCATTACCGACTATTGTATCTGATGCTCCTGGTGTCAAACATATTGGGGAGACTCAGGGCAGATTGGGTTATCGACTTGCAGAACACCTCCGTTCTGTTCGCAAGGTGAAGTC
>NW_024705704.1:0-26975 GCF_018977255.1 Callorhinchus milii | reverse complement strand
TGGAGGAATCCGATGAGCTATGAAGCTCTTTAATTCTAGATGTCCAGTTGGGATGGGTCAGCAAGTTACAACAAACTAAAAAAAAAGAGTGCAAAATATAGAAAAGGTAAGCAAGTCATGAAAAATGTATGAAGCATATAAGTATATATTGCATAAGTACATACATTCCTGCTGATATTTCAACACTAAATGGAAGCTTGGACAACAAAAACAGTCCCAGACCACACCAAGACAACGCACAGTAGTCCCTCAATAAAATTGCACGTTCAAATTAACTATCGACACACAGGTAAGGATCAAAGTTGCAAATCACATTTGCAAATGTGGTTGTATCCAGCACCAAACTTCTGCTTCACATCCATTGTGTAGTGCATGATAAAAATGTTCAGCCTCTTTGTCAGTCAACTGCTGGATGAAGGCTTCTCCATGCCATGGTTATGGAGGTTGTTTGACCATACTTCACCACGCTGGTCAGTGTGGTCTGGTGAGGGGTGGTGAGTGGTCCAAATACGACTCATCACGGATTCTAGCCATGGCCGAGAATTGAACTCAGGAGGGGGCTGGGTTCAAAGCGCGGTATTCCTGCCACTTTGCCATCGCTCCGCTCCATTGTATGCCAGTGTGAATTCAAATATGTTGAATTTGAAAAAGAAAAGCCACTGAAAATACTAACATGTGTACCATCTAATATATATGGATAGACATGTGGATTTTGGTGTTTTATAACTAGTTGAATTTTCCTAATTTTGGAATTTGTACACAGGATTTGCACTTTCTCGCTGCCTCCATTGCCCAGCCAGTCTTAATTTTGCAAGGATCAGCAGTTGAAAGTGGACATTGTCCAGTAGACAGGCTACAAGTAAACTCCACTTTTTTTATTTTACTTACAATTGAAACCACGTTTCACGATTTTAACAAGACCCAAACGTTATTGAAATGTCAGTGGTTGGAAAGGGATGTTTTTGATTGCAAGTCTGCAGCATTCTCCTGTGATCTCCGCTAAAATCTCATTCTTTCGTGCTTGTCTCTTGCGGATCTAATTTGTTACAATTTGAGAAGTCCTCGTAGGGGATGAATCGCCTGCATGTCAATCAGACTTGCCTTTAATTTCCCTCTTTACAGCCCTGCGAGTGTTAACCTTCCGCCTCCACGTGTGCAATTGTGAACAATCCTTTGAGAGCCTTCATTGGTAGTGCCATATTCTCCATCTCTGCTTGATTTATGGCTGCTTTGACTGCACGCCTCAGAGGGCTCAACTTGCGTCAACCACCAAACTTGCACGCCTTATGCCACTGTGGACCTCATTATAAGCGCTGCAGTTTGTGTTTAATTTTCTACGCAAGTGCATTCCTCTAGCATTACACTGGTCTCCCACAGTCTTTTTCTTGATATTTTAGTGTAAAGGTATAGCTACTTGTTCATCCTCACTTTCCATTCTTGCTCAAAAGCTTCAGTGCTTCATTTCCCAGGCTATTCCTCATGTTTATGCATCCGTATGGATATGAAAACAGTATGCATGGCAGTTATTTGAGGAAAAACAAAAACCTCATTGCCACTCTTGTGTCTGCTTTGTCAGTTGTGTTTATTAAGCATGCTATAAAACACAGGTTATGCAATTTTATTTCCTGGAATTTATTACTGCACCTGCCACTGCAATCATTATCTGAACCCTAGTATAAAGACTTCTACGAACAAATCACTTCGTCTGAAATTGTATTGTCCTACATTTTATCATCGGCCATTATCAATCCGCTGATGGATGATGGCCTCCCTCAAGCCGTCACCATCTCTCATACTGCTGCGATGCCACCTTTCATCCAAACGCCTGCATACGAGCTAATTTCATAATTCTATCTCCGTGGTGAACTCTCCCTACCTCGGCTACCACTTGGCGATAAATCTCGACTTATTGTTCATCATCCATTCCAGCGATGCGTCCTTCCCAAGTCAAATTACTTTTCTTAACAGCGTGAACAATGTCGTTAGCCTGGTTATTTTCTCTCCCAAAGTATGTAATTTTGAGGACAAACGCACGATGGAAAGCACTGAAGACTCCATGCACATGGATGATGTTTCATCCTTTGTTGTTTTTTTTCGCAGGAACTCATCTTCTCTGTGGAGGGCTTCAAGCCCTTTGGCTGGTACCTGACCCTTGTGCAGTTTGCTTACTACTCGCTGTTTGGTCTTGTCGAGCTGAAAATAAAAAGCAATAAACAGAGGAGGTAAAGTATAATGAATGTTTTCGTTTTTTTAAGTCAAACCAGGAGTCAAAAAACAAACATTTGCTTATGCTTTTAGTGCCAAGAATTATACATTTCAGCTTCAGTTTAATCGTCAAATTTCCACCATAAAATTACGAATGAATTTTGAATCTTTTTGTGAAACCGTTGGCTCTTGTGAATACATTGTTCTCACTTGAAATTTTAACCATGATAAAAAAAATGTTGAAGATGCATTTTAAAATTCCGTGACGAATGAAGGCAGCAATGGGGGAAGCGTGGTGGCATTAAAATAACGCAGGCTGTTGTGACCTCTTGCTCTTGAACAATAGGCCCCTCTGTTCTCATCATCGTTATTTAAATGCCGATGCATAAAGCCACTTTCCTCCAGCCCAACCGTTATCTCTCCCTTGCTTGCAAATATTAGTAATAATAATGCGGCAGTATTTATAATATTATTAGAAAAAGCTTCAACATTCCAATTTGTAATGTACTGTAATTGCGTTGTCATTTTATAAAATATGATGATGCATGTGTGGTATTTACTTGTGTGTCTTTGCTGGTGTTATTAAAGTGTTTGTACTTTCCTATTATAGGTGTATGTTAGTGTCTGTAACAGCTTTGGTAATGTAGCAGTGTGAAGTGTTTACACAACGCATTGTTGGCATGATATGTCTGATGCATTTTTATTTTCTTGCAAGTATTTTCCACAACTAATTACAACTTCGAAGTACTTTTTTGTAATGCCGTAGAACTCCAAAAATCCGTGGTGTTATGGGGACGCGCTTTTGCGGATCCTGTAATCGGCGACCAACGGCGTTTCTCCGTAGCCGCACTAGCGGCCGTTTGGAACTCTCTCCCACTGCGCAAGCGCGGCATCTAATCACCATCATTTTCAATGAGGAGCTCAAGGCTCTCACCTGTTCAGGCAGGAACTTTGAGCTCTGGCTCTGTGCTTCTGAGTTCTCGATTGAACAGTTCATCGTTGCGTGAAATATGTGCGCGTTACACCTGTAAATTGTATATTATTATTGCTATTCAAGGAGCCCCACCATATTTGAAAAATAATAATTTTTGGTGCGGTATCTCGTGAATTTTGCAGAGGGATTTGCCGATATAATCCATGCATTTTTTTGCTCAATGTTTTTAGACGCCCTCCAAAAATTCACAATCTCACGGAATTGCAATTTTTCGTAGCAAGGCAAATTTTTCAAGGAGTGATTATTGGCGTTCTACTGGACTGTAATTAGCTATTGTAATTTTTAACTATTTGTTATCTGTATAAACAAATTCTCTTGCCCGTCGTTGTTCCACATTGCAGGATTCCTCTACGGACCTATTTCCTGATTGCCTTTTTGACTGTCGCGACAATGGGACTGTCAAACACATCTCTTGGTTACCTGAATTACCCAACACAAGTGATATTTAAGTGCTGTAAACTTGTTCCAGTCATGATTGGAGGTGTGCTTATCCAAGGTAATCTCATAATTTGCCACGTTTTCTTTCCCATTCTGAATAACATTTGAAAATTACAGAGATTCTGTTGCATTACATTATCTTTGCTGCATCAAAACTTGAAAAACTGTTTAAACACATTCTCTTATCACATGGAAGTGTCCCTTAAACGTGTTTCAAAATGTCGCTTTTGGGAATATGCTTAATAAATGAAAGGTCAAGTAAAATACAGTGCTGAACTGCGTACATTTCTCAAAGAAGGCCTGTCAGCCAAAATGTTGAAATCTTCCACTCCGTAATGTAATTAAAACATCCCTTTGTTTAACCCGTTATTTATAGCATTTTTTTAAACATTGTATGATGAAACAGTAACTTGAATGTGCGTTTAAAGTAATTAAATCTGAAATTTGGACCGAATCGGTGACAACGGAAACGTTAAATCCTCTTATCCAGGGAAGAGGTACACCCTGGTGGATGTGTGTGCGGTGATCTGTATGAGCCTGGGCCTCATATGGTTCACCCTCGCAGACAGCAAAGTCGTCCCCAACTTCAACATAACGGGTAAGGCTCGCCGATGCTGCGCCTCAGGGCACGTGGGATTCACATGCCCTCGGGAATTATTTTCATGCGGCCCGTGGCCATGGTGAGGCAGAGGTCGCAAACGGGTTTTGATTCCTTACCCGTACCTGTACCCGGCCGCACCAGGGTCGCAAACGGGTACCCGTACCCGTACCTGGCCGGGTACCCGTACCCGTACCTGGCCGGGTACCCGGTTGCGACCTCTGTGGTGAGGCCTAGGTGCGCAAACGAGAATTTTTCTCATCCGTCACTGCGAGCGTCTTGGCGCCACTAATCGGCTACGAGTGGGGAAACATTTTTTTAAAGCAACCGAGTCATACGTTCACGTGTGGCCCAGTTTGTGCGAAAGGTAAAAGTGAATTCCAAAAGAAAACTGAAAGACTTGAGTGTTCATGTAACAGCACATAACATAAACATTGAAACGGTGACACCCGACGTTGGAAAACACCTGTGACCCTTTCAAATCCTGATTCACAGAATGGAGACTCGCAGGATTAAAAAATGTTTAACTACCAAGTGTCAGTGTGGGTAGTTGTATCGACTCAGTCCAATCAGCTGTTTATTTATCAACAATTATGATACCTGAATGGATACCTTGTACAGTATATGCTGCATGACATCACGAGGTGCAGATAATTGCCACAGGATCTTAAATTCAACAATAGAAAATTCCCAGCTCTTTACCATTCCACGACTGGATGAAAGACTGCCCCAGGCCACGTCATTCATAGCAGTTTGACCATACTTTACCACGATGGTCAGTGCAGGTTGGCGAAGAGAGAGTGTCCAGGACGGTGCAGCTGTGTCTGGAAATCGAACTCGGGTCGTCGGTTTCATAGTGTGATGCGTTAACTGCAGCGCCACCGCTCCACCCCAGTTCGTTGAATGGCATCCGATCATTTTTGGCAGTGACTGCTGCGCAACAAAACGGTTGATGAGCAAGTAACGGCCGAGGCTTCGCTTGCGTAAGGGTGGCGACCTGGCTCCCGTGTGTTGTGCTGTGGCAGAACAGGAGACGAAGCCCACGCTATTAAGTGTGAGATCATGCCTGCACCCAAGCACACTTCCCTGGGAACCGCGATGCTAGGCTCTGAAGAGTATTTTAATGCGCGCACTATATCACAGTGCCACCCAGCCGGATAATTAGATCTAGCATAAACCTTTTAATCAAAATTCCCCAGTAACGGGTCATTTGTAATGCCTGAATAGCTCTGCATGCAAACTTTACTCTGTTCGTGTTGCTGTTGGCAGGAAAAGCACTTAGTTGAAGTGAGCATTTTTGTTTTAATACCATCATCCACATTGTTAAGACAACTGTTACACAAGTTGTAAGTCACCCGTGATGGTAAAATGTAGTTGTTTTATAAACTTGGTAATGTGATGTGAATTATTATGCTTTGCCCATGTTTCATTATGTAATACGATAACATTTTCACCGTTCTGTTAAACCTACCAACATAAATTAAGATGTCGATAATGTTGCTGCGGTGTCATATAATTTCTCCATTCAAATCAATGCTTTGAATGAATTGACTTCATTAGTGCAAGATAATGATTGTTGTCGGTTATCATAACACAATCGGCACTAATTGTTTAACGCCGTTGCTGCCGTTATTGAATATATTTCAAAACGTGTCGGTTCCTGATTAATTCTGTTTTCCCTTCTTTACAGGTGTTGCATTGATACTGCTTGCACTCTGTGCTGACGCAGCGATTGGCAATGTGCAAGAGAAAGCCATGAAAGAGTTTAGTAGCTCCAACTCGGAAATGGTGAATATTCTCAGTTTAATTTCTCGCGTCTGATAATGTGGAACAGGGGGTTGTCGCAGATAAGAAGACTGGTGAGACCGGTTCATTTTTGGATTATACCAATCGATCGTTTTGAGCCGGTATATATGAAGCCACGGGGGTGGGGGGTGGAGGTGGGTTGATGTGTTCGCTTCCAGGATGTGGTATTCATCATATGGTGTACGCGATGTGCAGTATTACTGTGGCTAAATAAAGGATGCAAACAAAGAGGAACTCTGCCCCGTGCTCGGGAGACGATGCTGCCTGAGCAGAGGGACTTGTGTGCTTTATCTCCGTCACATATTTAATTGACGGATATGAGCCGAACAATACGTCCCAGCCGCTATGCATCTCGCGTATTTGACATGACATGCAAGTGTGGGTGCATTCCCTAGACGATGAATCGCCTACAAACGGGTAAAACATTTTTTTAAATTCGCGAAGTCACGTGCAGCTCTGCAGGAGACTTAGCATGAGAGATTAAGTCTGCGCTCAGATGCCGCCTCTGAGCACGGTTGGAGATGACCATGTTGATAGAGGCTATGCCGCTGTGTCGTCGTGCATTTTAAATATTGTGTGGTGTGAATTCACAATGTGTAACGCTGGCTTTTTCCAACACTTAAATTAGGTTCCTGGTTAACTACCGCAAACTATTGTAATTGATGAAAGTGTACGCTTACAAGCTTGTGTCGCACTTTGTGTTTTACAGGTACTCTACTCCTATTCCATCGGATTTGTGTATCTGTTTTTTGGAATCGGACTATCAGGAAGCTTCAGTACAGCCTTTACATTTTGTTACCAGGTAAACTCGAAAATTAGTGCACGTTTACAATTCATCTTGGCTTGATAGAGAATGTACACACATCCATTTGCACTCTTGTTTAAAGATATATATATAAATAATGTATATGTAGTGCATTAGTATAACATTTTTCCTGGCTATAATTTACCACCTCCTGGACGGAGTCCTCTGCACGGGAGCAGGAAAGGTTTTCACTGAGCACGCACATCGATCGGTCGATCGTATAATAGTGTTTTTTGGCATAGAGATGCGCAGAAAATGGATATTTTTGGATTATCCATGATTTTGAATTATCTGCAGCCATCCCCTTCATTAGCAAGGATAATCGAGAGTATACCTTACTTAGAAACATGTTTGAACCAAAGGGTTTTACAGACTTTCATCAAAGGTTTTGAAGGGCACTGAATCCGAATAAAATGACTTAATATTTTCTCCAACCAATTTTTTTGGGGCTCTTTGTGAGAGTGTGAGGATAAAGCTGACCAATAGCTATTTGGTGAAGTCCGATGCCCATGACTCAAGCGTCACAACAAATGACTCGGCGCTAATTAATTTCTTAAAGAACATTGCTTGTATTCTTGGTTCTTTTGGTAAAGTCACGTAGAAGGGAAATAATAAAATAATAAAAATGAAACAATCAAATTCTCACGACGTTATGATTGCAACACAAGCAATCATCATCAGGTGTGAAAACCACAGCAAGAAAATGTTCAAATTATTTCTATTATTTTATTATTTCCCTTCTATGTGACTTTACCGAAAGAACCAACCTGGACTGCACGGACTCTGATCTCTGTCTCCCGAATGCCTCTCGCAGTGGCCAGCAACAATAAAGCGCCGAAGACTCTAACGGTGTGCACAGAGGTGTAGACACAAGACGAACCAGCAGGATTGGTGAAGGCGGGGACCACAGAGAACATGGGAGTGCAGTACAGGTTTCCCTCGCTTCATGCGGGTTCGGTTCGCGTCCGTGCGGCTAACATTTTTTGTACCCCCAAAAAAATCGCTCGATTACGGTCTGAATTCACAGAGATGCGGCGATGCGGTCGGACGTGGGACAACGTACTGTGTGTACTGTGCGTGTATGTAATGTGTGTGTGTATGTATTGTACGTACTGTGTGTACTGTGTATGTGTAATGTGTATGTTGCACTATCAGGTGGATATTTATAGCAGCCAAATACTCTAAACGCATGTTTCTAAATTTGAAGGAAAACCCAGGCAAGGGAGTTAACATCTCCTAGCCACCGTGGCTGGCCACTTGAACACTGGCAGGGAATCAACCGCACGGATTGGAAACTCACTTCTTCAGTAACTGCTTTTCTCTGTTTAGTTTTGTAGTCCTTCCACCGCACCTCCGATTAGCGCGATTGGCTACGTACGGCGCGAAAGAAGTCCCACGTACGCACGGCACACAATATTCCCGCCACGTAACGACTCGCAACGCAGCTCGCCCGACTCGACCACGGCATCCGTTGCTTTCACAGAGACACCGATTCCGCGCACGAGGTGTGCACGAACAATCATGATTGCCAGGTCACGTCTCCTCGGTGGCATACAGGCAAATAACGGCGATCAGGCCCCAGTGCGTCGCTGTAACAACGCGGATGGGGGAACAATTCACGGCACGGGCAGTAAGGAGCACGGCCGAGAAGGAAACGAAGGGTAGGGAAGAAACCACCGCGCTTGCACTCACGATGGGATTGATCCTCCAGGCTAGCGAAAGGGACGGACGTGAGTCCACCACTGGATCTCTCCTCGGGCGACGCGCATTCGTAGCAAGGCCGTAATTATCATATATATTGGGGGGGACACATCTCTCCAATATTCAAATATGGTCAAAACGTCCGTCCCCCCAATATATTGCTATAAAAAATATTAACAAAAAACAACAATTTGCTAAACCTTGGCCACAATATCTGGACTTGTCTTCATATAACAATGCATAGATTTCTGTTTCTATGATTGTGGTTATGGTTGTACTTTATGGATCCCTAATCTCTGCCATTACATACAATGAAACAAGAAATGGTAAAAAAGAAAAAAATAGAGCAATGCAATACAATACACTATTAGACATCATTGTAAAAAATAAATAAAAAGTCCATCTCATGTGTTAGTGAATTTTTTTATATTTCAGGTAGGAAATTAGTTTTCAAATTAGATTTTTTTTTCTGGGGGGGGGAAACCCAGACCCCCTGGAAGATTTGGTCCCCCCAATGTTGACTCCATGGCTACGGCCTTGATTCGTAGAAGTGTCCCAACTGGAATGTGCCACCGCCACCGCCACATAGTGATTCACTCGCAGAGCGATGTTTCTTGAGCCTGTGAATGCGTTCACTTCTTCATCCACCCGTTTCGTGACTCGTTGGTCCGACGCTGGTACGTTGACCCTGCGTCGGCCGCGCGCGTCAAGTCCCCACCACACGTCAGCCCAGTCGCAACGCCCCGCGCCCGCGCCGTCCACGGCACTCAAACGGGCAAAATCGTTCGTCCTCAGGTGGCCATCACGCGTCGGCGGGTGAGGGCCCTCATCCTGGCCTGTGGGTCCTGGCCCTGGGCAGCGCGGGCCCCGTGATCTCCATCGTCAGCGTGCAGGTGGAGAAGCGTGAGCCGGTGTGCATGGTGACGGACGAGGCGCGCAAGTCGGGCAGGCTCGAGATCATCACGTGGATGTCCACCGCCTACTTCTTCCTGCCCGTCTTCTGCCTCGCCGTGCTCTACGGACTCATCGGCCGGCGGCTGTGGCTGCGGCGGACCGAAGCGGTGGTGCCCTGCATGGTGCAGCACGAGAAGGCCACCGGCAGACGGTGCGCATGCTCGGTGAGAACGCACGCACGCCGCCACCGCCGCAGGGCCGCACGAGGATCTCCCCCCTCCCCCTCTTCCCCTTCTTCCACTGTGGGTGCGGACGTTTTCCGGCCGAAGGAAGCGTTGAGCGCTTGGATTTCAGGACATTTGTTGTTGCGCGCGGTGATCCGCCGACCCTCGCTGCTGCTGCTGCTGCCACCGCCTCCGCAGGCTAGAGGATTGTGGGTAGCCCACGTGCACAGCGTGGCCTCCAGCTCCCCGCCCCCCTCCCCGTGTATTGCATCGTGAAAAACGATGTAGCGGCAAACCGAGCACAGCTGGAAACAGACCCCCTGCCTGGGAGACAAATCGCGGCAGACATTAGGACGGGCGACGGCCTCCGCTGTTGTATCCGCAGATCATCGGGTGCCGCGTTTGACACGAAGCGACCGGCGTGAGCTGCTCTCAAGGGCCCCTGCCCTGCCTGGCGAGGACTAAGATATTACTCCTAAACTAGTTTTATTTTACCAGGTAAGGCCCTCTGAGCTATTAGCTCTTTTTCAGAAGCGACCTGGCCACAAATGATAGCTCAACGAAGTGGCTTATTACGTGGAAATTCATTGCAGCCAAATAATAGAAATAATTAATGCATACAAATGAAACGAAACTATTTATATTTTACCAGGCAAGGCCCAAATGAGCTATATAGATTTTTTTAGAAGCGATATGGCCACAAATTGACAGCTGAACAAAGTGGCTTTTTACGTGGACATTTATTGCAGCCAAATACTCTAAACGAATGTTTCAAAAATGTGGAGTTAAAACCCGGGGGCCCGTGAAAAAAATAGCCACGCGACCACGGGGAAAGACACGTGCAAACTCCAAATATACAGCAGGCGTCGGTGGTCGGGTCGAACGCACGGATCTCATGTATACCAGGCGAAGCAGTTAACATCTCGCCACTGCGGCACCAATAGCATTGACCTATGGCGACTATCTGGCCCGTGACATCTGCGTCTCCATTCTCACGCGGCCTTTAAAGTTGCGGGGCCACCGTTGATTTGTGAAGTCGTTCGTTTTGACAAATGGTTGGACGTCTTTGGAGGAGAGGGGGTTGCGAAATCGCGTCATTACCTCTTTAAATCACACACGACGAGGTGGCCGAGCGGCTCAGAGGTCAGAGCTGCTGACATTCCGGGTTGAAATCCGGCTTCCAGCAACTGCCTGTGGTCAAGTTGCAGCGAGTTCACGTCAGCGATGACTGCGCGAATAAAAGGCCACCACATTAAATTGAAGGCCGCACTGAGGCTGGCTACGCTATATCCGTGCTGTGCGAGTTAAAATATCGACTCACATTAATTACTCTCGTGTCGCGCGGCGGTTAGGCAAGTGTTGCCCCTACTGTGTGGGCCAGAGGTCAGTTGAAGCGATCTCAGCGGTAGCTCTTTGGTATCCGCGTCTGCGGGACGTTCTTCTCGCTTCCTGAATTCCGAATGGACAAGAGGAGGGCCCTACCCTCGGTGAAGGAAACAAAAAAAAAAGTAGACAATTGGAATGCAATTGAGACAAGAAACAACGCAAAAAAACTGTATCATCATTAAAACCAAAAGCCTGACACAATAGCATCACTTTGCGCTTCCTTGCAACCGCGACCCACCAAAGCCAAGCACTCAGTCAGCGCCCGCAACGCGGCGCTCCGTGCCCGTGGCGGGGCCATCAATCAGCAGCCGCTCGCGTGAGAGGGCCGCATTCACCGCGGCGTTCAACTCCACAGGCCCGCCACCACGTACGCCCCACTCGTCTGTTGCGCCATGAATCCGCGAGGCGTAAATAAAAACATTTTTTAGTTGTTGCGTAAACGACGCGGGGGTTTTTTTTTTTTTTGAGAGGGGGCGATTTCGAGCGAGGACGATCTGAGGACGCTGGCTCAGAAGTTATGTGGGTAAGGGGGAAAGGGGGGCAGAATTTCGTGAGGTGTGGGTGATGAGAGCGGTCGCTGTGGTCGGGAAAAAAGCGTGTTAATTGGGCGCCTGAAATGAGCTTAGCTGTGGAACAGACACACGGAGAGAGACGGATACACGTAAACAGACACAAGGAAAGATAGTCGTCGGATGGGTTAGATCGACAGAGAGAATCGCCAGAGCAAGACAAATAAATATTCTGTTACAGACAAGGAGACTGACGAGAGAGATACAGAATAAAGTACAATACACAGAAGGGAATTCACGGATAATGGTAAGACAAGAGATACAGAAACAGAGGGACACAGGGCAATAAGGAGACACACGGACACACACACCTAGAGTGACGCAGATAAGCTCATACAGGGAGAAACACATAGACACAGAGTTTACACAGAGAGACGCACACACAGATTCACGACTCGTGCCTCGGTGAATTCGGTTTTACCTGGCGTTCTTACAGTGCAGGCTCCCGCCGCAAGGACGTTCTGTTTCACAGATGCAGCAAATGTTGTCCGCCAGGAGAGAGTCATGTAGCCACGTGTAATCCCAATTGACGAAAAAAACGTGTTGCCATTTTTAAATCCTTTATATTAAGTTCACTTGCTTGCTTGCTTGCGCGCTTACGACCGTGCAAATCTTTCAGTCGTTTTTTAACCCACTTCCCGTGATCCAATCGAGCTGACATTTTGCACACAGACTCGTTGTGCGTGACAATTTTTAGGAAAAAATTAATTATATTTAATTACCAATTGCTTAATGGTGGCAGGCAATCATCTGACCCATAGGTGGCAGCCATCTCAAGCCAGAGGACGAGAGGACTCTAGCCGCCACGCATATAAAGGATTTATAGTGAAAAACTTTGTTTTTACGGGTTAATTTTTTTTCTCTCTCTCTCTCTTCCAATTTGGCCAAGTTTGGGCCCGTGGCCCCGGCACGCGGTGCTCTTCTCGATTTCGAACGACGTCGCGGGAAACCGTCAGCGCCGTCCGCCGTGAGTGAGGCGGACGGCGCGTCGCAGAGTTCTTACGTTCACCACGGAACACCACGGCAATCACCGCGGCAATCACCACGGCAATCACCACGGAACACCACGGCAATCACCGCGGCAATCACCGGGAGGGAGGCCTGCCGCATTGGTAGCGCGAACCTCTAAGTTCAAGTTCAAGTTCATTTATTAGGTATAGCCCTGTGAGCCATTCAGCTCTTGAATCGGGTGCAACCGCAACAAACAAAAAACAAAAACATGAACAAAAAAACATCTTAAAGTGAATATGTGACTAAGTGCAAACAGAAAATCCAAGAAAAGACAGCAAAAAATATTGCAGAAAAAACACCGTACACCAACGCTGTGTGCAAAAATCCCAGTGGGATGCAAGTCAAACAACAACAACAACCACAAGACAACTTAGATTAAGGCCATCAGTCTAACTCTGTACTACAACAACACAAACATGGCTAAACCAATACACTTTTCGAAATCACCAAAATAAAGCCATGAAGGCAATGAAAAAGCAATCATAGGAACTGACGGAATTTTCACAATAAATGGCATAAACAACATGTACTACCAAAACCCTGCAGCCATAGCTGGCTGCATGAGTCACTCCACAACAGCAGGAGCATCAATCGGAGTATTGTAATTTTTCAATGCACCTTTAAGATCAGCACACTAAATCAAAACACAGGTCATACTTTGTAGCGATCATCCGGAGCGAAACATTTTATTTTAGGTCACTGAATAGCACTGGCAGCTAGGGGTGTACAACTCCTCTAAAGCAGTTTTGAGTGAAGATCTCATAGGTAGTGACTCAAGTTTCAATTTATTTGCAACAGCATTCCAGACCCTGGGGGCATCAATAGCAAAGGCCCTTCCTCCAGTATATGTACGGCAATAGGGAATATTAAGCTGGTAAATGAGTGTAGACCTTAGGTCAAATTTGTTCTTTGAAACAGAGACGAGATCCAGCAGGTAATCTGCAGATTTTTTTGCAAGTACATCATGAATAAATAAGATCTGGTGCACAAGCCGTCGAACATTCAGAGATGTTAAGTTTGACCCAATGTAGAGATCACAGTGGTGAGTCCTATATGGGCAGTTCAATGCAAATCTTAAGGCCGAGTGATACATTGAGTCAAGCTTCTTCAGTACAGTACTTGGGGCTGATTTATACACAATGTCACAGTAATCAAGTAGAGGCAGTACGGTAGCTTTAATCAATTCCAAACGGAACATAGGAGGGAAGCAGTGCTTGTGTCGATATAGAAAACCAATTTTAATTTTTGTCTTTTTCCCAATATAATCAATGTGATCTTCAAAATTCAGTTTTGAATCCAGGATGACCCCAAGATACTTATAGATCTTGACTTGCTCTATTTGATCATTATTTAAGGTATGTAATTGGGGAAAAATAACTTCCCGCTTTAGTCCTGGTGAGAAGCATAGCACCTTGGTTTTGGCAGGATTTAGGACTAGTTTAAGAGCAACTAGCTGATGTTGTAGTTTGTTGAAATCACTCTGGAGCTTAGCAATCACGTCATCCGGAGAGCGGCCAGCAGTAATTAGTACCGTGTCATCTGCAAAAAGATTTACCCTGGAATAATCCAGTTCAGTGCCCAAGTCATTTACATAAAGAGAAAACAAGAGGGGGCCGAGAATGGAACCCTGTGGAACCCCTTTTGTTATCTTAACACTGTTTGACCTCCAACCATCTGTGAATACAGTTTGGGTGCGAGAAAAGAGGTAATTTTTTAACCATTTTACTGTGTTTTCGGAAAAACCGAGGCAACTTATTTTACTAAGCAGGATGTTGTGGTCTACTGTATCAAAAGCTTTGGACAAGTCAAGAAAAAGACAGGCGCAGTACTGCTTATTATCAAGGCTACTGTAAATGTGATTCAGAGAGTCTAATGCAGCAGATGTGGTGCTGTATTTTTTTCGGAACCCAGATTGTTTTAGATGTAATAGATTGTTGGCGGACAGGAAACTGCTAATTTGGTAGGTCAATAATTTTTCAAAAATTTTCATCAACGGGGACAAAATTGAGATAGGTCGGTAGTTATTTGGATCATCTTTAGGGCCCCCTTTGTGAAGTGGACGAACATAGGAATGTTTCCATTCTAGAGGAACTGATGCTTCTTTGATGGACAGGTTGAAAATATGGGCTATAGGTTTGTATATTAGGTGACCAACAGTTAGTAGAGCAAAGACGGGAATACTATCTGCTCCGGTAGAGGAGGACCCTTTGAGGTAGGACAGTTGTTTCAGAACATTACTTTCGTGGATTGGCTGAAAACTAAATTCGCTTAATGTTTGGACAGGAGTGTAGGAATTTGCATGAGCAGGGGTGACTCCCAATACATTATCAAATAGGGTACCAGCTTCAGAAAAATGAAGGTTAAAATTGTCAACTATTTTTTGGGGATCTGAAAAATATTCCCCATTTCGGTTAAGCTGAACGGGCAGATGATCTGTTTTGGATGCCTTTTCGATACATTTGATTGTTTTCCAGAAAATCCTGGCATTTCCATGAGATTCAAGGAGAGTGGAAGAGAAGTAGTTATTTTTTGCATGCCGTATTTTTTTGACGCATCTATTCCTTAAAATCCTGTATTCTAGCCAGTCATTGACCAAATTACTTTTCTGAGCACATGCCCAAGCCTTGTCCCTAGTTTTCATGAGCTTTGTAATCACAGGATCAAACCATGGTGGACGGTTGCCTTTAGTTTTAAATTTAACCAACGGAGCATGTTTGTTAAGAATTTGGAGAAACGTGTACCTGAAGGTCTCCCAAGCCGTAGTCAGGTTTGGAATATCACAGACCTTGTCAATATCCGAGTGAAGCACATCATTAGTAAATGCCTGAGTGCTGAAGTGTCTCATGGAGTGCTTCTCAACCAATTTAGGGGGGCTTTGGGTCTGGCTGATGATCTCACCCCAAAAATGAAGGAGTGATCACTAAGGTTATTACCTAGAACACCAGTCAGTGCGAAATTGTGAGGGGCATTTGTCAATAGGACGTCAAGCAGAGATGACTGTCCCGGATTTTTTAGGTTGGGTCTTGTGGGGACATTTATTAATTGAAACAGGTTAAATTCATCTGCAAAATTTGTGGCCACGGCCGGCGGGTTTAGCCAATTCCAATTTAGATCACCCACTAAAACTATTTCACCTTTAGGGAGGCCCCCAAGAAGCTCTCTCAGTGCAGATGCAGCTTCAACATCCTTCCCACTAGGCGGTCTATAGCAGCACACTACCAATATGTGTTGATTATTAGGGAGAGTTATTCTGAGAGCCAGACCTTCAAAGCAACATTTTTTAAACAAGGAGTGAGCTGGTGAACATGCAATAGTATTACGAACATAGATGGCAATTCCACCTCCTTTAGATCCTCGGTCAAGCCGAAAAAGATTGTAGTTGTCAATCGTAATCTGCAAGTCATTGACGGCAGGAGTGAGAAATGTTTCTGTTAGGCAAAATATGTCCGGGTCAAGATTTGCTACTTCTAGTTTTAGTTGACTTAATTTAATCAAAAGCCCTCTGATGTTGACATGTAGAACACCAACACCTTTTCTGCCAGAAAAATCTACAGAATTATATGAGTTCTTTACATTTGGTCCAGGATGAAGCTCAATACCACCCAGAAATAAGAAAAGTAGAATTAATAGTTTGCACAGGTATTTTCTGTGAAAGGATGAAGAGCGACGAACCTTGGACGAATAGCAGCAGCTCGCAGATGGTGTTATTTTTAAGAGCAGAATGAAGTTTGGAAGGAGTGCTGGTGAAGTAATGGGACAAAGATAGGGTTTAAAAGGATATAATGATGGAGTGTAGAAGTGTCTATAAGTTGTTTCATTAGCAGGTGTAGTTGCAAATTTAGCAATAAGTATTGACGCGAAGTAACGCGGGTAGCCATTTGTAGAGTTGAGTGTGGCACTAGATATGGCCGGGAGGGACAGTAGTAAGATACACAGCAGGTGAATTGACATCTTTAAAACACTAAATTTAAACACACACACAGCTCACTCACACGCAGCTCACCCTCACCCACTCTCACGCACAGCCCACACCCATGCAGCACAACGCACACGTGGCCGCACACGCCGCCGCCATCTTGCTGCTGTTGTTGTTGCAGCTGCTGTTGTTGTTGCAGCTGCTGTTGTTGCTGCAGCTGCTGCTGCTGTTGTTGTTGCAGCTGCTGCTGTTGCTGCTGCAGCTGCTGCTGTTGTTGCTGCAGCTGCTGCTGTTGTTGCTGCAGCTGCTGCTGTTGTTGCTGCAGCTGCTGCTGTTGTTGCTGCTGCTGCTGTTTGCTGCAGCTGCTGCTGTTGTTGCTGCAGCTGCTGCTGTTGCTGCAGCTGCTGCTGTTGCTGCTGCAGCTGCTGCTGTTGCTGCAGCTGCTGCTGTTGCTGCTGCAGCTGCTGCTGTTGCTGCTGCAGCTGCTGCTGTTGTTGCTGCAGCTGCTGTTGTTGCTGCAGCTGCTGCTGTTGCTGCAGCTGCTGCTGTTGCTGCAGCTGCTGCTGTTGTTGCTGCAGCTGCTGCTGCTGCTGTTGCTGCTGCAGCTGCTGCTGTTGCTGCTGCTGCTGTTGTTGCTGCTGCAGCTGCTGCTGTTGCTGCAGCTGCTGCTGTTGCTGCAGCTGCTGCTGCTGTTGCTGCAGCTGCTGCTGTTGCTGCAGCTGCTGCTGCTGTTGCTGCAGCTGCTGCTGCTGTTGCTGCAGCTGCTGCTGCTGTTGCTGCTGCAGCTGCTGCTGTTGTTGCTGCAGCTGCTGCTGCTGCTGTTGCTGCTGCAGCTGCTGCTGTTGGCAGCTGCTGCTGTTGTTGCTGCAGCTGCTGTTGTTGCTGCAGCTGCTGCTGCTGTTGTTGCAGCTGCTGGTTGTTGTAGCTGCTGCTGTTGTTGCTGCTGCAGCAGCTGCTGTTGTTGCTGCAGCTGCTGCTGCTGTTGTTGCTGCAGCTGCTGTTGTTGCTGCAGCTGCTGCTGCTGTTGTTGCTGCTGCTGCTGTTGCTGCAGCTGCTGTTGTTGCTGCAGCTGCTGCTGCTGTTGTTGCTGCTGCTGCTGTTGCTGCAGCTGCTGCTGTTGCTGCTGCAGCTGCTGTTGTTGCTGCTGCAGCTGCTGTTGCTGCTGCTGTTGCTGCAGCTGCTGTTGCTGTTGCTGCAGCTGCTGTTGTTGTTGTTGTTGCAGCTGCTGTTGTTGTTGTTGTAGCTGCTGTAGCAGCTGCAGCCGACCCAACTGCAGTTGCAGGAGTCATACACGAAGCAGCAGCAGCTGTGTGTACTACAGCAGAGGAGCAGCGGCCGTGCGGCCTGGAGGCGCCGAGGCTGAATAGTTGCGTGATGTGGACGTGGAGAGACGAGATGTTTGGCCCATCAGCTTCATTGTTCTGCTTCCATTTACGAGCGCCCTCCACGTAGGCCTCGACGTAGGCCCCCACGTGGGCCCCGACGTAGGCCTCGAAGTAGGCCCCGACGTAGGCCCCGACGTAGGCCTCTATGTAGGCCCCCGTGGGCCCCGACGTAGGCCTCTATGTAGGCCTCCACATAGGCCTCGACGTAGGCCCCGACGTAGGCCTCGAAGTAGGCCTCGATGTAAGCCTCTATGTAGGCCTCGACGTAGGCCTCGACGTAGGCCCCGACGTAGGCCTCGACGTAGGCCTCGACGTAGGCCCCGACGTAGGCCTCGAAGTAGGCCTCGATGTAAGCCTCTATGTAGGCCTCGACGTAGGCCTCGACGTAGGCCCCGACGTAGGCCTCGAAGTAGGCCTCGATGTAAGCCCCGACGTAGGCCCCGACGTAGGCCTCGACGTAGGCCTCGATGTGTGATAGTGTAGTGATGTACACTCGTGTGTGAAAAACTAACGTTGTAATTAGTTAGTGGAGGCGTTATACGATAGATCACAGTGTATTAAAAAAGTGTAACTGACGAATTGTTTTGGGTTAATTTAAAAAAAAATGCAATGATTCGATCTCAAATCGAATCGTTTTTTTAACAATGGTGGATAACATACACACTTACATATATAACAGTAATAATTACATCGTAACTACATATATAACAGTCACTGCCCAGCAGGGTCCCTTTCGTGACATACATGCCTCACTGTTATCATTTTTGTGAAAGTCACGAAAGCTTTAAATCGAAATTTATGTTGAACATCTTTTGCACCTTTCGTAAACAACCGTGCTCATTGTGCGGATCCTAATATCCGCAATGTCTCCGTGCGTTTTACGCGTCTTATTATTTGTGCGCAAGTACGGGCAATAGGATCCACTTCTGGGCCAGTTTTGGGTCAAATCCTGTGGATAAATGTGGATAATAAGACTTCACACGGCGATGTAAATTGGATGCAGGAGCTGGTGTGAAATCTCCATCTCTTCTTATCCACTCTGTCCACTGTATTGTTTGTGCTATGAAGAGGTGCCATTGTCTGAACCGTTGCCTATTATATATTTTTGCATGAACGCCCCGGGGGTATTGATGAATATGATGTTGTTGTAGTTTGTCACTTCATCTAATAGCTGTGATTTTGCGCGAGTTGGATGGATCATTGCTTCATCGCAGGGCCATGAGGATATGCGGATGGTATATAGAGGCCATCATCCAGTAGTGGATAGATTGTGAGTGACGATGATTATTACAACAGCTGTGCATATATAATAAATGTGCAAAATGCTTATTGATAATGCAGTAAAATTGCACCCGGTTATTTTTTTGGTTGTATTTTTTTTATTTCTCAGAAGCTAGACGTTTTCTGCAGTTCACTGTTGCTTTTCACGTGAACGCTTTCACCGATTTCGCTGAAGTTACTGCAGACGCTAACAATTCGCTTACAATTTGCTTATATCCAGATTGGCGCGCACGGCGCTCCGCTAATGGAATCTTTCCAAGCAAAACAATAAACCGGAGTTCACTTGTAGCCTGATGAATACATCTGACAAATGGTCACGAGGAACGGCGTGTTCCCATCGCTTTGTTTTCGCCCGTGTACCAAATTGTTGGGGTGATGGCATGGTTTAATGGTTGACGCATCGGACTTTTAAATTACGAGGTTGTCATTTTGGTCTCGGGGCGGCGGTTGAATCAACGGATGATTGAAGATTGAGAAGAAAAATAATTAATCACAATCGTAATAAATCCCCTCCCCAGAGTAAGCACGGATTTAATTAGCTCGGGGATAGGCGGCGTAAACAGGTTGGGGTCTCCCATCCTGGGTGTAAGCGGAGAAGAGGGGGCTGAGCGTTCGGTCAGAAAGAAGTCGGGCCGTGCCAAGCAATAGCCCCGGCATGGGAGAACGCTGTCTTGTTTGTTTCCATGGCCACTTGGAACCGGACTCTCCCTGCCCAGGAATGTTCCCAGGTTTGGCCCGGATGCCAAACCGTCCCAGGCCATTGTTCCCATACTACAAAAAGACGTTTTATTTTACCAGGTAAGGCCCACTTAGCTATACAGCTCTTTCTCAGAAGCGGCCTGGCCAAAAATGATAGTCACGTAGATACAAAATTAAAATTAATAAAAGTAAAAATAAAATAAAAATCACGACGTTTCGGAGGCAACACAAGCTTCCGTCTTCCAAAACGTCGTGATTTTTATTTTATTTTTTATTTAACTTTTATTAATTTAAAATTTTTATCTACGTGACTTTACCGAAAAAACTAAGAATATGAATATAGACACGAATGATAGCTCAGCGAAGTGGCTTATCATGTGGAAATTTAAAGCAGCCAAATAATCTGAACGCGTGATGTCGATTCTAAATGTGGAAGGAAAAACCGGAGGACCCAGAGAACAATCCATGCAACCACGGGGAGAGAGACATGCAAACTCAGGCGTCAGGGTTGGGATGGCACCCACAACCTTTACCATACCAGGCGAGGTAGTTAACATCTGACCATTTGTCATGCATCCCGGCCACGTTACCTTGCTCACTTGCCCGGTCGACGTCTGGTCGTGGACCTGCCTGCCGCTTGAGGCCATCCGTCCCGCTCGATGAACAGCTCTCACACGGGGCCAGGCGGTGACCCCTCTCCTCGGGAGAGCGCCATACCCTGACCCTAAGACCACCCTCGTGCCCCCCCCACACCCCTCATCGCGCGCAGGAGAACACAGACCTCAAGGAGCTGTGCCTGCACCTGGACGCGGAGAGGGGGCGCGGCGGTGGCGGGGGCGGCGCTCCGGGCAGCCGCAACTCGCTGGACAGCCAGGGCAGCGTGGGCAGCGCTAGCGCAGCGCCGGGCACACGTGACACGGGCGACGGCAGCAGCAGCCCGCCGTTCCCGCAGGCCGCGTACGGCGGCGGCGGCGGCGTTGGGATTGGCGGCGGTGGCGGAGGAGTCGGTGGAGGTGGCGGGATGCTGGGGCCGCAGAGCGAGACGGATCGGGGCACCTCGGCACCCAGCCACCACCGCAGCATGCCCATGCTTCTGGGTAAGGCAGAGTGGGGGGGCAGTGATGTGTAAGGGCAATAGGAATAGGAACGGAAAGGTCACTTTACATCGGTCTGGCGGCTCGCGACTCTGCTGCTGCTACGGTACGCTTAACGGATGCTCGACACGTTCGTCCTTGGCAGTGTTTTAGAGAGGAAGGGTTATTTAAGAGGTGACGTTTCAGGCAATGGCCCTTCTTCATGGCAGAGAGATGAGAGAGACGAGAGAGGTTGACTGCACGATACACCATGGGGCCTGATAGAATTTTTTTTTCATGTCTCCGAAGATGAACGGTCTTAAAATTATGAATGTTATTTTGGCATATCTTCTGAGTGCATACTGACGGACACAGATTCGGGCCTCTGTTGTGGATTGAAATGAGATCTGCAATGTTCAATTCATGATGTTGGTGCATTTAGCCATATGGCCGGTTGGTTGAAGAGAGCGACGTGGTCATTGCTGCCATTCACAGATTTTTTTTAAATGAGATTTTAGTTTTGTACTGGAGATGACGTTGTTGGTGAAGTGAGGTTTATTTTGTTACGAAACCAACATTAATACAGACAACATATTCTGGACAATTTATATCAGTCATCTTCAATCTTGATTCAGAAGCAGTTAAGCTGCTTCCGTTCCTTTCCTTAAAACCCATCTCTTCTCCTGAGCCCATCCTGCTACTGCTACTCCTAACCCCAGCTCTGACCAGACCTACCTCAACCCCTACCCCAACCTCTATCACTACCCCTATCACTACCCCTATCACTACCCCAACCCCTCCTTAACCACTCCCATCTGTTCTCCTATCACCATAACTACACCACCACCACTTTTAATAACAACCCCACGCTTTATTTCAAACACTATCGTCTTATCTATCACCTTATGTACAATTTTACGACGTTTTTGTGAAGCGCCTTGGTGCGAGGCTCTACATAAATCTATTATAAGATATAAGACATGCGAGACATTGACGAACTTGATACGTTGTTCCATTCCCGCAAGCGTTGCCTAGACACAGAGTTGGTTTTGCCGAAAATAAATTGGAACCACCAAGCGATTTGGTTGTTCCTGTTGAATAAGAAGGGCCTCATTACAACTGACAAAAATGGCCCATGGCAAATGAATCCACTCAGGGGAAAGTCTTTGGGTGTTCAATTCATGTGAAACGGGTAGGTTTAATATCCCAGAATTCATTTAAATTGAACGGCGAGTGCTGTCAGATATTTGTCTCATTTTTCAGCTTCTGCAAGAATGAAAAGCCCGCATTGTGGGTTAGGCCGCAAGAACAATTGACAAAAAATGCCTCTTTTTCCCAAACTCTGCAGGCTTTGTGTGTTTTTATTGCTAATTTTAATCTCACAAATATTCAGCTCTTCATCGGGTGTTCCGATATGTTCAAGTGGGCGGCACTGTTTACCGGTATCAGCTGTCTTCATTATCTCTGGCTACATCTGGCAAATTTAATCAAGGTTGGGGACATGTTGGTGGGCCTTTCCTTATGGTATCAGCGGCTTCTTTTCGTTTTTTTGGCAACGAACTTCGAGCGTGCGAGGCGTGTCTCCTAACAGACAAAGCAATGGGTGCAGCTTTCCTCTTCGTAATGTAAACAGGCTCCAGTTCAGACCAGGCCAGGAAAGACTGGAACAATCCTGGCCCTCGCTATCGCCCCGGTGTTAATGCATCTCTTAAAGGGAGGGGGGGGGCCTTTTTGTGGTCTCCCCCCCGATGAGTCTACGTTAGCACGCCACCTCGCGCTCATGAGATTGTCGGGCTATGTTCTTGGTGGCGTGAAGTATTTGGTGGGATGCTGATTATTACATTCGTGCAGACGCTGACAGGCGGATAATTGTGATAAACTAATATTGAGGCTACGCTGCACGTGTGTGTGTGTGCGCGCAAACAGCACTTGTGCCAACAGCCTGTTAAGGCTATACGGAGGGTCTTTGTATTTTGTGCTTGTGTGGTGTTTTTTTAGTTTACAGAAAATACACTTGTTTTTGCTGCCTTACGGTCATTCAAATGAGGCTACCGTGTAAATGCAATGCGTCGCTTAACGTTCAAAGATATTTTTCAGTATAATTGTTTGAGAAGAACAATTTTGATCAATTTTAGCCACGTAGTACAAAACTGCTCTGCAAAGCTGGTGGATTGAATTCCATTCCGACGACGGCTAACAGCGTGCTGAAGGATCTCAGAACCGGTCCTGGGTCTCCCCTGCACTGAAATATAGCCACCCCCATGACTTAACGCAGCTTGGAGAGGCCATCCAGCAGTGGATTGACAAATAACTCCACGATCGTTTTTTATTGGGACAGAAACACAGGAACGACTATTTATTGAGTACTTGCATAATCAACGCCTGTACTGCTGGATCTTCCTGACTTATGTTTTGAGCAACATTTATTCTGAATGATCGAGACATTTCACTGCTAACCAGATACGTTCCGTGTCGTCAGTTTCTCTGACATGCATTATTTTTTTCGAAGCAACAATCTGAATGCCAGGTATATACACGCGCGCGCGTGCGTGTGTGTGGACTGTGTGTTGTATACACGAGGCATGCAAGGATTGATCCATTTTGAACGATTCAATTAAAATAATGTTCATTCCTGGTTGCTATTTGATTCAAGATAATATATTTACTCTTTCATTTTTACCTCTTTTTTATTGTTTATGATATTTTACTTAACTTATTTGAGGGGGCTTTTTTTCTACTCCTTTATGCCAAAATATAAAGTTAGTCAATAATTTCCATTTTATAGTAAATAATCAGTTTTCACGTGGATAATTGTATTTGTGCTTCGTGAGGCCACGATTAAAATTTAATCGGCGGCAATGACACATCTTCTGTATCTGCTAGGCCTCCAACGATTAGCCTCCCTCGCAAATTATTGCACGTTTTTAAATCGTTTAATTTTCATTTTTTAGGTTCCGGTTAGATGGGGTTTTTAAAAATCATTGTACGGCACTATAGCACCTCAATGGTTGTAGGGGCCGCACGAACGAATTGCAACCAACGAAGCCGATTCACCACACATGCACCGTCTTACGCTGGTGTCGTGAGTCTAACGTTACATTTTAATCGATGGTGCACTGTTACATGCCTTGTGGATACACTTTAAGTGTGTCGACTAATGATGTAGCTGTACAAGCAAACTGCAGCACAGGACCTGGAGACCTGGGTTCAACCCTGGTCACTGCACAATACCAGTGACCTAGCCTCTGATTGTGGCCCAACTCTCTTAGCATCACTCGCCAGCCATCTTGGGAAGTCTCTTGGAATTCTCCCATTTACCATCCATGATGGTAATTACATCCACGATGGTAAAGTAAATGTGACACATACGTTGACGGATGAGGTCAGAAGTCCTCGACCTTGGGTCCACCTACTTGGTGTGATGGCCACGTCATTGTCCATCACGGCCTTGGATCCACCGGTTAATGTTGACTCAGTACAAAAAAACGTGAAATTCCTATCAGTTTGAGGTGGATTATAATTCGGAACCCTTGGAGAAATCTTTATCAACCGCTTTACATGACAAGTGTAGTCAAATTGGAAATGTCAGTAGATCTTTGGCGGCCAGTTACATTGTTACGACTGTTCGCTGCTACCATGATCACTCGCAGGGTCATCCATGGGGGGGTGCGGGGGGCTTGGGGCAAACCCCACTGTGTGTGCCCCCCCCGCCCCAACGCCTTCAAACTAAAGCGGACGTATTCTATCTGAATCCGTGACGTCGAAACCGCGAGGGAGCCCCCCAAAGCGCAGGGCCCGGGGCGGTGGCCCGGATTCGCCGTGTACCCTAGCAGGGGGTGCGGCTCTGCCTCCGTGAACTTCAGTTGATTCCTCCAACCGCGCCGAGCACTTCTATCAACCGGACCCGTCGCTTGTTAGCCGCGCTGAGAGAGAGGTCCAGAGGCACAGGTTCGGCTCCCCCTTGTCCTCCCTGATCGGCTTCACCAGGCAGGTCACGACACGCGTGCCCCCGGCTGCTCGTGCGTCTGCTGTGTTATTTCGGGCCCCAATTAAAGCTTTCGCATCGTTCTCCGAATAATTACGTGGCAGCCTCGCAACCCCCTTTCGTGTTTGTTTACTGTGCACGATGGATTGCAACGACGAGTGCAGGGTAGCGTAGGCTCGCTCGCATCACGCGGCCTTCACTGGCGGCCGGAGTCTGCGGTTTTGCCGCTGGCGTGGCACGAGCAGGTTGATGCACGGCTCCCCGGAGGGGACAAAAAGCAATGCACACGCTGAAATATTTGATGAGGGTCGCTCTGTGATGAGGCTGCGGTGAAACTACGTGCAACCCAGTTTGTCAGTGGGTTACATCGGTGGTTCTCAACCTTATTTTGTCACAACCTCACATGATGAATAGGATACCGTGATCCAAAGAGATGCTATGATGGTTTGATCAGTATAATTGGATACACCACAGTTAACCAATCAGGAGATTGTGCATGCGGTGAGGTCAAGTGTGGGTACACCACCTCTGCCAAGAGGTCCGGCCGGCGTGGACGAGTAGGTAAAGTGGATTACATATTTCACGGAGCCTTCCAACTACTTCTTCACCTCTGTGACAACCTGGTTTGTCCGACTCCTGCAGGTTCACAGCAGAAAATGTATTTTGCGGGTTGCAAATATTCACATTTACACTACGGCCCCATCAAGCTCTTATTTATTGCCTTAATTGGAGTCGGGACCGCTAGTTTTGAGAACTGTTGCTCTTGGCTAAAGCTCGATGGCTGTGTTTCTGCAGTGCAATATTTTTCACACACCTTGCGTGGAATTCATTGGTTTATTTTTTGCCGAAGGTTTCACAACTGCTCGCAATCCAACCAAGTGTGTGGTGTTTTTCCCAGGTTGAGTGTGCATGTTGAACATCGTTTGTTTCTCTCGGAGCTTTAACCTCGCGCACACAAAATTTCCAGAGGGGACAGCGCTCAACATGCCGCCCAAGACGGAAAACCCAACATTATCGGTCCGTGCAAAATGTTTGCATGATTCCATAATCGCATGAGGGGTCAATGAAATACAGCGCCGTATTCATCTTGCACGTACCTTGTTGAACACGATGGAAGTTTAGATTCAACAAATTATTTGGCGATGCCACTGCTGCGTGGCCAGTGGTGGCACAACCACAATTTACAAAACAACCCGACACAGTTGTCAATACCACTGTGGCCTTAAAAAAACAAATGTATTACAAAAAATATATTTTCGAGCCCATAGTGTTATGGACGAACGTGTGTCTGAAATTGGCAACAATTTTAATCCCCAAAATGTATCAAGTGAGCTATCATTCCTGATTGCAAAAGAGCCGATTTGTGAGTCCTCATGTCTGATCTGAAGCAAACTAACTCGTGAGCCAGCGTGTATCAAGTCTATTCTTGGTTCTTTCGCTAAAGTCACGTAGAAGGGAAATAATACAATAATAAAAATAAAACAATAAAATTCTCACGACGTTTCGATTGCAACACAAGTAATCATCATCATGATGATAGCTTTAAATCGAAATTAAAAGTGTATCAAGTCTCGTCTGCCAGCACTGGACCTTTAATGCCCGCACTGATTTTGCCAAGATGCAAACACGTCGCGCAACATTTTCTTTCTTCGTGGTTTTGGAAATCGGCGAAGCTTTCGCAACACGAAGCAGCGATTCAACCCAGTTTGAAGATTTGTCGAAATGCTGTATGTAACCCAGCGTTGTCTTGATATCAGAAAATGTACCAGATATGAGAGCGATTTGTTTACCATGAAAAAAACACATGATGGTGATGTCATATGGAGGAATGGCAGCATTTTACAGTACGCGGTTAGGTTTTCATATCAAGCCAACGTAACCATACTAGCCATTCACTTATGATGAGGGGGGGGGGGTCCCATCATAATCGATCGGCAAGTTAAACAATCAACAATCGCTACGCTCTGGAGAGATGGCTCCAATTACTACGGAGACCAGGGATTCA
>NW_024705703.1:0-27075 GCF_018977255.1 Callorhinchus milii | reverse complement strand
AGTCACAGTGAGAGGACATCGATAAATCATTAAAATCTGATCACTGAATTCTAGATATGTCACCAATCCAAAGATTACAGTACAAAAGCATTTGATAAGTGGCTCAACACAGAAACAGCTTTACAAAAAAACACTGACAGCTACATTTATGGGTTTGTTTGTACCTAGCTTCATGTTTTATTTGTTATTCAGTGAAATGAATAAGAGGTTTGAGGAGGTATGGGGATAAGCCAGGCGGTGGGATTGAATAAACATCTTGCTCTGAGAGCCGGTCTAAATTTCTATGATTCTACAGCACTTAACTAGCACTCAATCACAGATAGTGAGAAAATCAACAAATACCAGTGTCTATCATACACTGTATCATGTGTAAAGGCATGTGTACCATAGAAATTTATATTTAGCCTTAATTATGAATTGAGAACAAATGAAAAGGATTTGTTAACTACATAATTCAGAGCATCCTAATCCCCCTCTACACACGTGGTGGGAGGGTGGGAATTCACACAGATTTTACTATAATAATATAATATTTTAGAACTCATACAGTCTCAATTTGAAGTTACTTTTCTGTAAGCTTCTTTTAAGAACTGGAGAAAACTGGCTGATTTCAACATTTTGCCAAATTCGGATTGTTCTAAAACGCCACGTTAATAATAAATAATTGTTACATTTTGATATAATGTTGGGAGAATGTCTCAAAATCCTTCACAGATTTACTGTGAGGTGGAGTGACTGTGTAGGCGAATATGACAACAGCCAATTTTGTGCACAGCAACATCCCACAAACTGCCATGAAATGAATGTCCAATTTTAGTTGGGGGATTTGGACCAGGACACAGAAAGTTAAGTCCCTTCTCTTTTCGATAGTGCCATGGGATCTTTAAGGTCAACCTGAATAGGCAGACAGGACCTTTAGTTAACATCTAATCTGAAGGACGGATCCTCCAACAATGCAAACCCCCACCAGCCCCCAACACTGCGTTGGGAGTGTCAGCCTCGACTATATGACTATATGTGGGCTGTAAACTCACAACCTGCTGACACAGAGATGAGAGTGCAACCAACTGAGCCAGGCTGACACACTTAATGGTGAGAGGGCAGGGTTTTATTTTGGAAGGTTGAGATTAAATGGCTCAAATCGCGTTCCTCATCCAAACCGCTCCTGTCATTTTACGATACCCCGGTCTCCAGTATAGTTGAGAGCACCCGAGTCCCATTGCCCATTGCACACAGAGCAGGTACGTACACAGGCTGTGGGAGAGGAGCGCAGTTTGGGAGCCCATCAGTGCTGAACGTTGTAGAATCACATCGGCACCAGTCGTCAATAACGTCACCACCTCCAGTGCACCAAAGCAAGCTCAGCATAGTTTCTTGGACGGCCTAAAAAACACAGGAACATGTCTGATCCGAGCCTAATCCAAACCAGCGGCACGATGAATTTTACACAGATTTCCATATACGCAGAAGTAGCAGACAATGAAGTACAAGGCGACAGGTATTGAATTGGAAAGATGCTGCCTTATACTTTCAGTAATGGATTGCTCAAAGAACAAAGCATGTGCCTTAGGCTGGTCAAAGCAATTCTTCGATCTTATGGGTCCGAGGCCTGAAATTCTGAAAATCTTAGCCTTAAGACTGCTATTTTCAAATTTGAGATTGTGGAGAATTTTGGAAAATTCTTAAATTCAGTCTTCCCTTGCAAACTGGATTGCGACAGTTCTTTTAAGGCCACATTTAGGAAGCTTTCTAAAAATTGGCACCATCTTATATTCTAAGATGGAACTCAAAGGCCCCAAATTTCTCATGATTTTAGGCTTAAGACCATGAGAAATTTGGGACCTCTTAGTTTCACCTTGCTGATTATCATAGAATCATAGAATTATACAGCGCAGAAAGAGGCAGTTCGGCCCTTCGTGTTTGTGCGTCTCTTTGAAAGAGCTGTCCAAATACCTATCTACTTCTCTCTTGAAAGTTGTCATTGAATTGCCTTCCACCACCCTTTCAGGCAATGTATTCCAGATCCGAACAACTCGCTGTGTGAAAAAAGCTCTCCTCACCTCCCCTCTGGTTCTTTTGGCAACTATCTTAAATCTGTGTCCTCTGGTTACCGACGCCCCTGCCAGTGGAAACAGTTTCTCCCTGTTCACCCTATCGGAACCCCTCATAATTTTGAACACCTCTATTAAATCTCCCCTTAACCTTTTCTGCTCCAAGGAGAATAATCCTAGTAGAAGAAAAAATATATTGTAGTGCAGTGATCTTCACAAGATCAAAAAATTGGTTCAGATGAAGAAGATCCTTCAACCCATTTGATCTCTTCACTCCATCCCCTCATCACAGGATCAAATGGATCCAGTGTCCTGGTTTCAACAACCCTTCCTGGCAACCTGTTCCGGTCGTTAATTACACTCTAGGTAAAGAAACACTTCCTGGTGTCTCTCCTGAAATTGCCTTTTGAAACTGCTATGTCCTCTTGTTCTACTGTCTTGGTCCATCATAAGGCATTGCACTGGGTTTACATTTTCAATCCATATGCAATTTTATGCACCTCTATGAGGTCCTCTCTGAGGCGCCTTCTCTCAGGACTCAAAATTGTGGTCGATGGGTCCTGTTACTGTATATAAACATACCTTTTGTGTTTCGTTGTCTGTGAATAGTTCGTACAATGGAGCAGTCTTTGTGACTTCCAGTAGAACGGGGTCTTCTTTCTCCTGGCTCTGTGTTGCATGGCACATGTGGCACCAGGAAGGGCAAGTTCCCCTGTGCCCACAATACATTCTGACTCCAGATGCCAGGAGCTCATCGCCAGAGTCCAGCAGGCTGGCAATGTAGGCTGGAAAGGTCAACGATTTGGGATCTTTCTCACGTTCCTCTGATTCATCAGACGGTGAATTGCCTGAGTGAAAAAAANTAAGATATTATAACCGCGCTGTTTAAATGGGAACAAACTATCAGGCGTATTAGGAAGTAATGAAGTGTGTAATTTATATGGCTGTAGATGTATTCATCTTCATGCTTGATATCTTGGGAGAATTAAGGAACATTATTTGGTGACTGCCACAAATTTAAGAGATCATGATTTAAGAAACACCGGAGATTGCAACTTATATGTTATATGAATGCCACAAATGACCAATAATATCTTTATCCCTCGTTTGCACGTCTATAATGTAAACGTGTGGCAGAATCAAGAGGAAAGATCAGAATTGGATTGAGCAGAATGTGGTTGGGAACATGGAGTACTGCAGAATTCAGAAGAGCAAGGTATGAATGGATTATAATTCTTAATAATCCCTACATTTCATACATACATAGCAAACACTATTTTAGCGAAAGAGTAGTAAATGTACGGAACAGGCTCCCTAGGGAGATGATAGAAGCAGAAAGTGTTGATTCTCTCCAAAGCAAATTAGGTAGATTTCTTTTAGGAAATAATATCTTGGGACACAGTATATAGTTGGGACATGACATGTGCATATGACTGCCAGGATGTTGAAGGCGAACTGGATGGACCTTGGTCTTCTTTCGTCCAGCAATTCTTATGTTCTTATTTTTGGGAGGACATCTCAAAGTGCTTCACAAAATATACTGTGACTGGGAATGTTGTAAGGAAATGTAGTAGCGAATTTGAGCACAACAAAATCTTGTATGAAGCGAATGGGACATTGGGAGATCGATGGCCAGGACACTGGAAAAACTTCTCTTTCCGAAAAGATAATAATAATCCTTGCATTTTATATTACACCTTACCACACCATTGAGATGTCTCAAAGCGCTTCACAGGAAATACTGTAAAGTGGATTGGCTGTGTATTTTGTGGGCACAACGTCACACACAGATTGTCACACAGTGCGACTTAGGAAGAGTTAAATAGGTTAGGTGGAGTGGGATGAACTAGGGTGGAGTAGATTTATTGATTCAATGGTTGACAATATAGAAAGGGTTAATAAGAATGGAGAGTCAGACTAGGATGATTACAAGGATATTACACAGCAGCATAACTGATCATTGAAAGGCTGTTTTCACTTTTTTCACTGTCCAAAGGAAAAGATTTCTTAATAATAATAATCCTAATGCTTGATATGGCACCTTATTTTTCTAGGAAGTGTAGGGATTGTCTATTTTAGGCAAACGTATTTTAGGCGAACATGATAGCCAATTTGCACACAGCAATGTCCCACAAACAACCATGAAGTGAATGACCAATTTTTTAAAATTTTAATCAGGAAATTAACAACCAATCTTCCCTGGACTAATATAAAAAAATTAAAGGGGTTCGATAACTCGTGAGGTGCATGCACTTACACACAGGATCTTTAACGTTCACCTGAATGGGCTGACAGGACCTCGGTTCATCTGAAACTGCAGCACACCCAAAGCACTGTACTAGTCAGCCTAGACTATGAGAGTTCACAGCTGATGTGGGGTTCAAACCCACATCCCTCTGACGCGATGCTGTGTGAGTGCCACTAACTGAGCCACGCTGACACCTGAGTGCCAATTAGCAAGATTCATCAATGTTTCTCTCCCTGTAACACTGTGAACAGTCCCTGGGATATTTATCTTCAACAATAATAATGAATGGCCATTAACGGATCGACAGCATTTGTCTAGTCACTAATATATGAGGCGACAGTCCATCTTTTCCTAGTGGAGTGATAGGTCTGAATGATTTGCCTGTTCTGAGTATTCAATCTTCTGAAAACACTCTATGCCTGTCAGGCTGATCGCTCTTTGTTAAAAAAAACAATAGTACCACACTTTTTTGTTGTTTTCCGAGATGATGATTATTAAAAAAAAAGCCATTTCGTTTTGCTGGAACGATCTGCAAAATTTCCTTCAGCGGGTTTCAGACAGATAATGAGAGACTTTTAGCTTCCAACAGCAAATCAATAGCAAATCATCAGAATAATCCCTGTACTGAACTTGACCTGCTCAGCCTAACAAGTTTCCCCACATATGTTCTGAGTTGAATTTTAGATTTCTCCAATGGACTCTGCTGGAGTTTGGATTTCAAGACATCTTTCACAATTAGCGAAACGGTCTCCATTGCTCGTGTTTGCCTGAGGTATCATTACTTGAGCATTAATTCCCATCACTGGAATTTGAAATGGAACCACGATGGAGTGCACTGGCACGTTCCTGACATCCCAGAGCGTACCCTTGTCGTTAATCAGGGTGGCAAATTTCCAAGCCATGTCACTCCAGCCTTAGGGAAAACAGGCCTAATAATCCTTGCATTTGATATAGCTTAGCTTCTTATCACTCCGTTGAGACGTTTGAAAGTGCTTCACTGAATGCATTGCAAAGTGGATTGACGGTGTATTCTGTGGGCGAAATGCGGCAGTCAATTGCACACGGCAGTGTTCCACAACCAGTCATGGAGTGACCAACCAATTTTTTGGGGGGGTTAAGGGGTGCGATTATTACCCCCCATGGAGTGATCTGCCAATCGACTAACGATCGGTTTCCTACCTACTGCTAGGTAAACAGAGTCCTGCGGAGTAAGGAAACTTGCTCAAGGTTTCACCCCATTCAAGAATGGAACCCGGGTCCTCTTGCTTGTGAGGTGAACAGGCTAACCAGTACCTCCCATAGGCACATTTCCTCGCTATTTTTGTGTTTCCCTTCCAGAAACATAACATAACATTTACAGGTTATGGAGGCAGTGGGTGGGCCAGATCAAATGGAGGGAAGGGGTGGGCAGAAATTGGGCTTTGGGCCACCAGTTGGCCCACCTTGATCTGAGACAATGAGCTGAATCTCCACTGACATGTGGCTTGCACCCTGTATTCACCCAAAGACTCAAAAATGAGAGGGCTTCTAATTGAACCAAACCAACAAACTCACAGCCACGCACCTGGATGTTGCTAAGAGAGATTTCAATTAAATACTGTGGGTATTGGGTTGTTTGGGTAATCCAATACTTGACAAGGTCAATGTGATTACTTTAAACAGAATAGGATTAGTACCTTTAATAACCGTCACATTACTTACCCCAATGAACTAACTTCCAAAATGATACTGTCCTTTATGTACGTACCAAATACAAATAAGAGCTCTAATCTCAGCTGTAAGGTGGCACCTCTGTCAATCTTAGGAAACCTCTGTTGCAATTAGTTTGTTCCAATTTCACTAAAAACTGCAGGAAGATGGATGAAATCTGATTGATGGCACTTAATATTAAAACAGTAATAAATTTCTGGGTCTTAGATACAAAATGTGATGTGATTGAGGAGCTCAGATGGTTTAAATATGGAACAATGTGATCGCTGGGAGTGAGTTACAGGTTAAAATGCAATCAAGGAGTGAGACTGATTAGGAATGAGCTCTGGAAACAATAATAATAATCCTTGCATTTGGTAATCTGCTTTATCATGTCATTGAGATGTCTCAAGTGCTTCATAGAATATATTGTAAAGTGAATTGACTATATATTTTGTGGGTGAAATGTGGCAGCCAATTGTGCACAGAGGTGTCCCACAAACAGTCGTCGATTAAGTAACATTTTTTTTTAGGGCTTAGTAGCCCTGGAAGAAAACCACCAATCCACTAACAACTGGATTCCTACATACTGTGAGGTAAACAGGGGGCGTGTGGAGTAAGGAAACTTAAGTAACGTTTCGACCTGCCCCGAAATCAAACCTGTGTCCTCTCACTTGTGAGGTGGGTGTGCGAACCACTACTATGGGATTGGAGTAAATCAGTCCATGTTTGAGTTTGCATGGCATGCACACGATGAATGGAACAGCCTCGCTCTGTGTTAAATTTCGACGCTCAACAACAACTTGCATTTATATAGCGCCCTTCACGCGGGGTAGTGTCCCTGAACGCTTAGTTGTCGGCAGTCTTGTTGCAGCTGTGCAGCGGTAACGAAAGTCAACGGAAGATAACATGGGACCTAGTCATGCTGTGTTGTGCGGCTATAATCTTCAATGAAACCCAGTGATGTGATTTTCACCGACCTGCATGTTTGTGGGCACTTCTTTAATGCACTGTGTTGTTTGCTCAGTGACTCGGTGACAGCAAGCGCAGCTGGTGCAATGCGTCTGGGCTTGGGAGATGAGGTAAAATTAACACCTGGCTCTCACACTGTCTGTGAAGCCTCTTCTCAAACACCAGTGTAATGAGGCGCTGTGGGGGCAGGTATTGATTGTTTTTAAGATCCGGAAAATCAGTCCGCAGAACTGTGATGATCCTTAGTAAATAACCAGTCAGCGCAGTCAACAGTGAGTGCAGCTGTCTCGACAGTGGGATAAGGGTAGAGGAATCTATTATGTAGCCTGAGCCACAAAAAGCTCTCGTTCATGTGTCTCGGTCTATTTAACCTTTAAACTATTGGCAGAAATTCCAGGCTTCCTGGACTCGCCATTTTTTTTTGTGTGTTCTTATCCCACACCCTGTGACGCTTAAACAAACCCCAAATTTGTGGTAAATATCAATGGGATTTTTAGCGCTCACTGTAACATTCACAGTCTAGGCTGACACTCCAGTGCAGTGTTGGGTGCAAGCACTCTGAGACTCTACCCTCTGCGAAGGGTGCTATATAAATACATGTTGTTGTTGTTGGGGGAGCACTGCATTGTCGGAGATGCAGCCCTTTGTATGAAACATTAAACCGAGGCCCTATCTGCCTGTTCAGGTGCATGTTAAAAACCTCATGGCACGATTCAAAAAAAGGGAATTTCTCCTGTTGCCCTACCTAAAAATCCCCTAAATTAAATAATAATAATCCTTGCATTTGATATAGCGCTTTTCATGTCTTCTCGACGTCTCAAAGCGCTTCACAGAATATGCTGTAAAGTGAATTGACTGCACTGAATATTGCTTTTTCCCCTTTGACAATGGGATTCGATTAAATAATAATGAGCTGCCATTCAGACACAGTGTATCGTAAAAGCCCACAACAAGTTCCGCAGAGTGCTGATGGATTCTGACAATCCTTCACACAGTGAAATGGCAGCTTGTACTTGAACAGCTGATCAGATATTGCACTTCAAAAGTGGCTTTCAGTGTGTTCTTAAACGTGACAAGTTGTTGTCAAAACAAAACCCCCAAAACTGCTTGCTTTGCATTTTTGTACATCCCCATTTTAATCAACAACGACTCATGCCATAAACTCCACTACACAATATCGTTATCTGATGCCAATCTCGCAACATGACATTCCCTGAATCCCAAAAGTACGTGATATCTCGTCTGTAAACACCCCAAAGCGCCTCACAGGTAATTGCTTGTGAAGTGTAGTGGCCGAATATTTATGGACAAATGCGGCAGCCAATTTGTGTACAGCAATGTACGCTTTAGGACTTTGTGCTCGCAGTTTATGCTGACACTGCAGTGCAAAGCTGAAGGAGCTCTGCATTGTCGGAGGTGCCATCCTCAAGATGAGACATTAAACCGGGGTCCTGTCTGTCCGATCAGGTACAAGTCAAAGATCCCATGAGACTATTTGAAAAGGGAAGGGAGTTTTGCCAGTGTTCTGGCCAACAAACCCCAGGGAACGTTGAGTCATTCACTTCACGGCTGTTTGTGAGACATTGTTGTGCCCAAATCGACTGTTGTGTTCACCTACAGAATACACAGTCACTACACTTGACAGTAAATCCTGTGAAGGGCTTTGAGACATTTTGCTGATATGGTAAGACTATGTGGAATGCAAGGATTATTCTTATTTATTATACACGGCGCAGCCTGAGACAGTGCTGCCCTATAAATAACACAACTTGTTTAATTTTCCAAAACTAGACAGAAAAAACAGACCCTCTCACAGACCCTTGGGAGGGCCAGCGACCCACAGGTAGCTGAGCTCTCAGAGGGAAGACCCTCGCAAAGCTGGTGACAAGTTACAGGGCAGAAGAAAGATGGCGAGAGCAAGCTTCAATAACACCCAATTTGTAAGACAACAAGGGATTTACTATGGTTTACCCAAGGCCACTGGAGGGCCATCCGTCTGACTGTCATTAGGGAAAAGGCGAGATGTAAAAATGGAAAAATAGGTTCAACCTTCACTGCATTTATTACAATCTTTTTCATGTTTATATATAAAAAAAATCTGCAGCTGTTTGTAAGGTGCGACCGCAAAGAAGCAGAGGGGGGGAAAAAAAAGTCAGACATAATTGATGTTATTTATCTCTGCTAAACCCAGAGAGAATTGCTGGAATATGAAGCACAAATCAGTTCATTAGCAGTGCTCAGTTCCTGCCCCGTCTCCTAATGGAGATGCTATCTACGGGGCGAATAATACGTGGAATATCAAAACTGCGGGAAGAGGGAATTCAAATCTGTTTTACAATTAGCATAAATTATGACTAATTAAGCTGGTAATCTACAATGTATTTATTCTGTTGTGTCTGTCACTTGGGGAACTAAAATATTATCCATTCTACGCTTGCTTGGTTGGCACAGACCCTTCACTGAGATGCATCTTCTTGTCGGGGATGAATTATTTCCTTAGCAGGTAATAATCCCTTCAAAAAAAAAAATAATAATTTGGTCACTTAATCCACAGCTGTTAGTGGGACACTGCTGTGCGCAATTGGCTACCGCATTATCCCACAAACTTCACAGTCAATTCATTTCACAGTACATTCTGGGAAGCGCTTTGAGACGTTTCAAAGACGTGATATCAAATGCACTATATCAAATGCAAGGATTCCTCTTATTATTATTTCAAGCGTCTCTTTCTCTGAAGTGCGACTCGCAGCTGGTATGAATACACAGTCAGGGGTCAATGACACAAGCCTTGGAATTTGTGGTCAGGCAATCTGAGCAGTCTCTTCTCAGGTTCTCTATCACTGAACCTCAATCACCTTGCCCAAGTAACCATTCTTCATATGTGAGCCTTGGCATTGGCTCCAGGCTCCTACATAAGAACACAAGCATTTGCCAGATGAAAGAAGAGGTTGGCTGTTGCCAACCTGAGCCAAATACTTTCCAGAATCAAGTAATCTGGGTGCAGATTAATCTGCACATTCCATTCCAGCCACAGGGAAATTTCCATACAAACAGAATGTGGAATTCTCAGTTTGGCCTGAATATTCTTAAGCACAGTGGTGGGTTTCCACACGCAACAAAAACAACACTTGTATTGCGCATTTCACATCAGGAGGACATCTCAAGGCGCTGGAAAAGTGTTTCGCATTGACCGAGAAACGAATCCAGGCCTCCCAAGCAAGAACCTACCACTCAACCACCAATGCAGTTAAAGTGCCAATGCACTGGATATCCGACTGACCCTGAAAACTTCAATATTGACACTGAATTTATGAATCAGAACAATACTATCTTATAAATTTATCAAACCCTGCATACAGATTGCTCCATTCCCAAGCTGCTCTCTTTGAGCACTTGGTTGACAAAGGCACTGCCTGGCGTTGAACTGAGACTTGGAAGACCCAGATTTGTGCCAGGTTACCTGGTCTCAGCTTGGCAGCAGATGGGATGTTACAATTAGTTTGTATAAGTAGGAGGAAAACTACAGCCAGTGTTCCCACTTCTTATCACATTCAATGGTCCTGGCTGGAAGGTGCTTGTGTGGACAGGAAGAGACTTGTCTGTGACATTCCATCTCCTCTCATGGTCAAACAGCCCAGTGACCCTTTACCACTCGGATTCACACATGAAGTACGGCCACTTTAATGAGATACTGGAGGGCAGCTGGTAGCCTTAGAACTAAACACCACAGATCCTCAGAGAGGTTAGAAAACAGAGGGAAATGCAATTAATTTCCAATACTTAAATGCAAACCTTGTATTTATTCAGTGACAGTTCTTACCTGTTACACCCATGTGATAGTTATAAAAGGCGTCCATTAGGCCATCACACAGAATGGTATCCTGAAGGGACATGTCTCCTACTTTGACCCCAACTCGCATTGGAACCACATGTGGAGCCTGTGATTAAAAGAAGCAGGCTTTAGCTAAGTGTACTTGCTGTATACTGGGACTCCACATGCAACAAGATCTGGCTGGAGAAAAGGAAGAACTTGCCTTTGTATAATGCCTTAGCATACTGAAATGCCTACAAACACTTCACAATAATTACTATCTCAGATAATAATCATGAGAATATCCTGAAGCACTTCACAGGGAATTACTGTGAAATGGAGTGACTGTGCATTTGTCGGCGAATGCTGCAGCCCAATTGCACACAGCATTGTTCCACAAACCAACATGAAAAAANGCATGACCAATTTTTAAATATTTAGGGGTACAAACAAGTGTATTAATGGCAGCACAATGCAACTGCTTGTTGTGACAGTCACTAAATTGTATCCACCGGTGAACGTTTCTGCCGAGCCATTTAGCTGAGTTCATGTTTGCTTCTTTCACACTTGATCCCTCTGTGCTCAGACAACAGGAGGGAAAAGTTCAACATTCGTTATCTGTACCGTTCTTTGGTTGAACAACAAAATTAGGCAGAACTGAACTACCTCTACATGATATATTCATGATTGAGAAGGGAGCAGAGGGTATGGAAGTGGAGATTAGCAAAGGGGAGAGGCTTGTTTGAAGCAAGGGCTGAATGGCCTGTTTCCGAGCTATGTAATTAGAAATTTACATTACAGAAAGAAGTCATTAGGGCCCATCATGTCTGCTGTCTCTATGAAAGAGAATATCCTGAAATTTTGCTCATGTAAACCTTGCTCATGCATTCCACGCCGCCTGCTACTACAATCCTGGCGTTTTCCGTGAGGATGGACTGTGCTCCTAAACACACGGCCTTCAGTCCGGAACCACAGATCATCTGGCAGCTCCATGCTGGCACCGAATAGTGAATGCTTGCTGCCACGCTGGCCTGACGGGCAGGATTCTGTCCTTGGCCTACAAAACAGTGAAAGAAAAGGAATAGACTCCTTTAATACTACAGTGCAGAGTTGGTGGTGATACTTTCTGAAAAGAGGCACGGGAATACTCAGTGAGAATCATTTACTCATATTATTAGTGTTAAGTTAACCATCCTTAACTTTAGTACAGGTTTAGCACAAGAAGTTATATTTTTTTATATATTAACGTCTTTTTCAGACGTTAATATAAAACAGCATTTTATTCTCCAGACAGGAAGATAACAAGGACAATAATTCTTTTAATACCACAGTTGGCTTGCATTCATCCTTTCATCATTTCTCTCCTTCGCTAACCCCTCTTGCGCTGCATAAACAGAGTGCTTCAGAGCTTACATTTCAGCTGCAGCTTGCAAGGTGAATGTTTATAAAGTGTAAACACAATGACTTAATTTTCGGTGGACCTAGTTGCATGACTTCCGTACTCTCCAATCTGGGCGAGGAATGGGAGACTGTAGGCTTTGTATGTTGAGGATAATATTCAGTCTGTGAAAACTCAGTCAGTGCTCTAAACACTATCAAATGATCCTCCTTGGAGAGAACAGAGCTTGGCCTTGAATCCTCTTCAGATTCACCATTGGCTGTCTGTGGATCTCACCTACAAATCCCTTCGCACCCTCACTCTCTCTACCTCTGTGACCTACTTATCCCCTACGTTCAACAAACTCAAGCCTGATGCATGGACAGTCCCTGGACAGTCATTAACAAGTCATCTCTTCCTGTGACCAGGGATCCTTGTACTTGCCGGTCCTCCGCGATTTTGCGGTTATATCCAACACTTTTGATCATTCAATTCTTCTCTACCATCTCTCCTCTGCTACATCTCTGTAGCTCTGCACTATCCAGGTTCCATTCCAACTTATCGCAGGATCATCACTATGTCTCCTTTTCCTCTGACCCACATGATCACGTGTGGCTTGGGGCTCTTTTCTGGCTCCTCTCCTCCTCATCTACATACTCCCCCAGGTTGACATAATTTCCAGGGACTTCAATACATTTGCCACTGACAACCAACTCTACCTATCCCCTTTCCGTTTTCACCTTTGACCCCTGGACAACTGCTTGTCAGATTATCAAGTCCTGAATAAGCCCAAACTTTCCCCCATAGAATGCGTGGCTGAAAGAGTGGTGCGGGAGGCAGGAGTTTCATTTTGTGGACCACTGGCACCAGTATTGGTGAAAGAGGGAGCTCTTCCATCAGTATGTCATTGAACATATTCAAGACTGAGATTGATTTTTAAAAACTAAAGAGATTAAGGGATATGGGGATAGGGCGGGTAACTGGAATTAGGTTAGAAGATCAGCCATGGTCTTATTAAATGGCGGGGCAGGCTTGAGGGGCCGAATGGCCTACTCCTGCTCCTATTTCTTATGTTTTTAATGTTGACAAGACAAAGGCTTTCCTGCTTGGCTCCCGTCAGCATCTCCGCACTTCAGGCATTGGCTCACGTCAGCTCACGGAGACAGTACAGAATATCAAATCAACGATTTATTCAAACCTCATCTTCAACCTTTCATCTGTGGGGTCTTATCAAGTTGACGTTCTTCCATCTTCACAACACTGACTGCCAACTTCAGCCACAGCCCCCCTTTCCCCACCCCCAGCCACCCTCAACAGCACCTTTTGCCCTATTATTATTAGTATTATTTATTATTATTATTTCCCCAATCCCTCAACCTATCTCCCTCCCAGCTCAGGCACCCACTCAGACTTTGTAAAGCACTTTGAGACAGTTTGAAAGGTCGTATACAAATGCTGTACCGTTCACTATTACTCAAATACAACATTGTACCCGCAGTCAAAACCTGCCCCAAAATAACTTCAGAGACATCTTCTGGCGGGTGGGGGGCGGGTGGGGGCGGGTGGGGGGGGGGTGGGGGGCGCTGTGTTAATGGTAATAGTGATGGTGAAGGCCCCGCACAAACAGCTTCAATTATCCTTCAGCTGTTTGCAGGAAATCCGCCTCCAGAGCAGCGCCTCCACACACACACACACACACACCCCAGTGTCCACGGGTCCCCCCCCAGTGCCCGGGGTCCCCCCACCCAGTGTCCGGGGGTCCCCGCCCCCAGTGCCCGGGGGTCCCCCCCACTGTCCGGGGGTCCCCCCCCCAGTGCCCGGGGGTCCCCCCCACTGTCCGGGGGTCCCCCCCCCAGTGCCCGGGGGTCCCCCCCCAGTGTCCGGGGGTCCCACACAGTGCCCGGGGGTCCACCCCAGTGTCCAGGGTTCCCCCCCCAGTGCCCGGGGGTCCCCGCCCCCAGTGTCCGGGGGTCCCCCCCAGTGTCCGGGGTCCCCCCCAGTGTCCGGGGGTCCCCCCCAGTGTCCGGGGGTCCCCCCCAGTGTCCGGGGGTCCCCGCCCCAGTGTCCGGGGGTCCCCGCCCCCAGTGCCCGGGGGTCCCCGCCCCCAGTGCCCGGGGGTCCCCGCCCCCAGTGCCCGGGGGTCCCCGCCCCCAGTGCCCGGGGGTCCCCGCCCCCAGTGCCCGGGGGTCCCGCCCCCAGTGCCCGGGGGTCCCGCCCCCAGTGCCCGGGGGTCCCGCCCCCAGTGCCCGGGGGTCCCCGCCCCCAGTGCCCGGGGGTCCCCGCCCCCAGTGCCCGGGGGTCCCCCCCCAGTGCCCGGGGGTCCCCCCCCAGTGCCCGGGGGTCCCCCCCCAGTGCCCGGGGGTCCCCCCCCAGTGCCCGGGGGTCCCCCCCAGTGCCCGGGGGTCCCCCCCCAGTGCCCGGGGGTCCCCCCCAGTGCCCGGGGGTCCCCCCCAGTGCCCGGGGGTCCCCCCCAGTGCCCGGGGGTCCCCCCCAGTGCCCGGGGGTCCCCTCCCCGCTGTACGGCTGTGGCGCTGCTCTCTCTGTGTTACCTATTGGGTTTCTCGCTGCGGAGAGGATCACAACATCGTCTCTCCCACTCACAGCGCTGCACCGAGTGCAGGAGGCGGGAGGGCGGGGGGGGGGGGGGCACCAGGATATCCGCCCCGCCCCGCCCCGCCCTCCCTGCCAGTCACGCCAACCCTGGGCCGGTCCCTGCAAGGGCCGGTCCCTGCAAGGGCCGGTCCCTGCAAGGGCCGGTCCCTGCAAGGGCCGGTCCCTGCAAGGGCCGGTCCCTGCAAGGGCCGGTCCCTGCAAGGGCCGGTCCCTGCAAGGGCCGGTCCCTGCAAGGGCCGGTCCCTGCAAGGGCCGGTCCCTGCAAGGGCCGGTCCCTGCAAGGGCCGGTCCCTGCAAGGGCCGGTCCCTGCAAGGGCCGGTCCCTGCAAGGGCCGGTCCCTGCAAGGGCCGGTCCCTGCAAGGGCCGGTCCCTGCAAGGGCCGGTCCCTGCAAGGGCCGGTCCCTGCAAGGGCCGGTCCCTGCAAGGGCCGGTCCCTGCAAGGGCCGGTCCCTGCAAGGGCCGGTCCCTGCAAGGGCCGGTCCCTGCAAGGGCCGGTCCCTGCAAGGGCCGGTCCCTGCAAGGGCCGGTCCCTGCAAGGGCCGGTCCCTGCAAGGGCCGGTCCCTGCAAGGGCCGGTCCCTGCAAGGGCCGGTCCCTGCAAGGGCCGGTCCCTGCAAGGGCCGGTCCCTGCAAGGGCCGGTCCCTGCAAGGGCCGGTCCCTGCAAGGGCCGGTCCCTGCAAGGGCCGGTCCCTGCAAGGGCCGGTCCCTGCAAGGGCCGGTCCCTGCAAGGGCCGGTCCCTGCAAGGGCCGGTCCCTGCAAGGGCCGGTCCCTGCAAGGGCCGGTCCCTGCAAGGGCCGGTCCCTGCAAGGGCCGGTCCCTGCAAGGGCCGGTCCCTGCAAGGGCCGGTCCCTGCAAGGGCCGGTCCCTGCAAGGGCCGGTCCCTGCAAGGGCCGGTCCCTGCAAGGGCCGGTCCCTGCAAGGGCCGGTCCCTGCAAGGGCCGGTCCCTGCAAGGGCCGGTCCCTGCAAGGGCCGGTCCCTGCAAGGGCCGGTCCCTGCAAGGGCCGGTCCCTGCAAGGGCCGGTCCCTGCAAGGGCCGGTCCCTGCAAGGGCCGGTCCCTGCAAGGGCCGGTCCCTGCAAGGGCCGGTCCCTGCAAGGGCCGGTCCCTGCAAGGGCCGGTCCCTGCAAGGGCCGGTCCCTGCAAGGGCCGGTCCCTGCAAGGGTCCTGCAAGGGCCGGTCCCTGCAAGGGCCGGTCCCTGCAAGGGCCCGGTCCCTGCAAGGGCCCGGTCCCTGCAAGGGCCCGGTCCCTGCAAGGGCCCGGTCCCTGCAAGGGCCCGGTCCCTGCAAGGGCCCGGTCCCTGCAAGGGCCCGGTCCCTGCAAGGGCCCGGTCCCTGCAAGGGCCGGTCCCTGCAAGGGCCGGTCCCTGCAAGGGCCGGTCCCTGCAAGGGCCGGTCCCTGCAAGGGCCGGTCCCTGCAAGGGCCGGTCCCTGCAAGGGCCGGTCCCTGCAAGGGCCGGTCCCTGCAAGGGCCGGTCCCTGCAAGGGCCGGTCCCTGCAAGGGCCGGTCCCTGCAAGGGCCGGTCCCTGCAAGGGCCGGTCCCTGCAAGGGCCGGTCCCTGCAAGGGCCGGTCCCTGCAAGGGCCGGTCCCTGCAAGGGCCGGTCCCTGCAAGGGCCGGTCCCTGCAAGGGCCGGTCCCTGCAAGGGCCGGTCCCTGCAAGGGCCGGTCCCTGCAAGGGCCGGTCCCTGCAAGGGCCGGTCCCTGCAAGGGCCGGTCCCTGCAAGGGCCGGTCCCTGCAAGGGCCGGTCCCTGCAAGGGCCGGTCCCTGCAAGGGCCGGTCCCTGCAAGGGCCGGTCCCTGCAAGGGCCGGTCCCTGCAAGGGCCGGTCCCTGCAAGGGCCGGTCCCTGCAAGGGCCGGTCCCTGCAAGGGCCGGTCCCTGCAAGGGCCGGTCCCTGCAAGGGCCGGTCCCTGCAAGGGCCGGTCCCTGCAAGGGCCGGTCCCTGCAAGGGCCGGTCCCTGCAAGGGCCGGTCCCTGCAAGGGCCGGTCCCTGCAAGGGCCGGTCCCTGCAAGGGCCGGTCCCTGCAAGGGCCGGTCCCTGCAAGGGCCGGTCCCTGCAAGGGCCGGTCCCTGCAAGGGCCGGTCCCTGCAAGGGCCGGTCCCTGCAAGGGCCGGTCCCTGCAAGGGCCGGTCCCTGCAAGGGCCGGTCCCTGCAAGGGCCGGTCCCTGCAAGGGCCGGTCCCTGCAAGGGCCGGTCCCTGCAAGGGCCGGTCCCTGCAAGGGCCGGTCCCTGCAAGGGCCGGTCCCTGCAAGGGCCGGTCCCTGCAAGGGCCGGTCCCTGCAAGGGCCGGTCCCTGCAAGGGCCGGTCCCTGCAAGGGCCGGTCCCTGCAAGGGCCGGTCCCTGCAAGGGCCGGTCCCTGCAAGGGCCGGTCCCTGCAAGGGCCGGTCCCTGCAAGGGCCGGTCCCTGCAAGGGCCGGTCCCTGCAAGGGCCGGTCCCTGCAAGGGCCGGTCCCTGCAAGGGCCGGTCCCTGCAAGGGCCGGTCCCTGCAAGGGCCGGTCCCTGCAAGGGCCGGTCCCTGCAAGGGCCGGTCCCTGCAAGGGCCGGTCCCTGCAAGGGCCGGTCCCTGCAAGGGCCGGTCCCTGCAAGGGCCGGTCCCTGCAAGGGCCGGTCCCTGCAAGGGCCGGTCCCTGCAAGGGCCGGTCCCTGCAAGGGCCGGTCCCTGCAAGGGCCGGTCCCTGCAAGGGCCGGTCCCTGCAAGGGCCGGTCCCTGCAAGGGCCGGTCCCTGCAAGGGCCGGTCCCTGCAAGGGCCGGTCCCTGCAAGGGCCGGTCCCTGCAAGGGCCGGTCCCTGCAAGGGCCGGTCCCTGCAAGGGCCGGTCCCTGCAAGGGCCGGTCCCTGCAAGGGCCGGTCCCTGCAAGGGCCGGTCCCTGCAAGGGCCGGTCCCTGCAAGGGCCGGTCCCTGCAAGGGCCGGTCCCTGCAAGGGCCGGTCCCTGCAAGGGCCGGTCCCTGCAAGGGCCGGTCCCTGCAAGGGCCGGTCCCTGCAAGGGCCGGTCCCTGCAAGGGCCGGTCCCTGCAAGGGCCGGTCCCTGCAAGGGCCGGTCCCTGCAAGGGCCGGTCCCTGCAAGGGCCGGTCCCTGCAAGGGCCGGTCCCTGCAAGGGCCGGTCCCTGCAAGGGCCGGTCCCTGCAAGGGCCGGTCCCTGCAAGGGCCGGTCCCTGCAAGGGCCGGTCCCTGCAAGGGCCGGTCCCTGCAAGGGCCGGTCCCTGCAAGGGCCGGTCCCTGCAAGGGCCGGTCCCTGCAAGGGCCGGTCCCTGCAAGGGCCGGTCCCTGCAAGGGCCGGTCCCTGCAAGGGCCGGTCCCTGCAAGGGCCGGTCCCTGCAAGGGCCGGTCCCTGCAAGGGCCGGTCCCTGCAAGGGCCGGTCCCTGCAAGGGCCGGTCCCTGCAAGGGCCGGTCCCTGCAAGGGCCGGTCCCTGCAAGGGCCGGTCCCTGCAAGGGCCGGTCCCTGCAAGGGCCGGTCCCTGCAAGGGCCGGTCCCTGCAAGGGCCGGTCCCTGCAAGGGCCGGTCCCTGCAAGGGCCGGTCCCTGCAAGGGCCGGTCCCTGCAAGGGCCGGTCCCTGCAAGGGCCGGTCCCTGCAAGGGCCGGTCCCTGCAAGGGCCGGTCCCTGCAAGGGCCGGTCCCTGCAAGGGCCGGTCCCTGCAAGGGCCGGTCCCTGCAAGGGCCGGTCCCTGCAAGGGCCGGTCCCTGCAAGGGCCGGTCCCTGCAAGGGCTGGTCCCTGCAAGGGCCGGTCCCTGCAAGGGCCGGTCCCTGCAAGGGCCGGTCCCTGCAAGGGCCGGTCCCTGCAAGGGCCGGTCCCTGCAAGGGCCGGTCCCTGCAAGGGCCGGTCCCTGCAAGGGCCGGTCCCTGCAAGGGCCGGTCCCTGCAAGGGCCGGTCCCTGCAAGGGCCGGTCCCTGCAAGGGCCGGTCCCTGCAAGGGCCGGTCCCTGCAAGGGCCGGTCCCTGCAAGGGCCGGTCCCTGCAAGGGCCGGTCCCTGCAAGGGCCGGTCCCTGCAAGGGCCGGTCCCTGCAAGGGCCGGTCCCTGCAAGGGCCGGTCCCTGCAAGGGCCGGTCCCTGCAAGGGCCGGTCCCTGCAAGGGCCGGTCCCTGCAAGGGCCGGTCCCTGCAAGGGCCGGTCCCTGCAAGGGCCGGTCCCTGCAAGGGCCGGTCCCTGCAAGGGCCGGTCCCTGCAAGGGCCGGTCCCTGCAAGGGCCGGTCCCTGCAAGGGCCGGTCCCTGCAAGGGCCGGTCCCTGCAAGGGCCGGTCCCTGCAAGGGCCGGTCCCTGCAAGGGCCGGTCCCTGCAAGGGCCGGTCCCTGCAAGGGCCGGTCCCTGCAAGGGCCGGTCCCTGCAAGGGCCGGTCCCTGCAAGGGCCGGTCCCTGCAAGGGCCGGTCCCTGCAAGGGCCGGTCCCTGCAAGGGCCGGTCCCTGCAAGGGCCGGTCCCTGCAAGGGCCGGTCCCTGCAAGGGCCGGTCCCTGCAAGGGCCGGTCCCTGCAAGGGCCGGTCCCTGCAAGGGCCGGTCCCTGCAAGGGCCGGTCCCTGCAAGGGCCGGTCCCTGCAAGGGCCGGTCCCTGCAAGGGCCGGTCCCTGCAAGGGCCGGTCCCTGCAAGGGCCGGTCCCTGCAAGGGCCGGTCCCTGCAAGGGCCGGTCCCTGCAAGGGCCGGTCCCTGCAAGGGCCGGTCCCTGCAAGGGCCGGTCCCTGCAAGGGCCGGTCCCTGCAAGGGCCGGTCCCTGCAAGGGCCGGTCCCTGCAAGGGCCGGTCCCTGCAAGGGCCGGTCCCTGCAAGGGCCGGTCCCTGCAAGGGCCGGTCCCTGCAAGGGCCGGTCCCTGCAAGGGCCGGTCCCTGCAAGGGCCGCCCTGCAAGGGCCGGTCCCTGCAAGGGCCGGTCCCTGCAAGGGCCGGTCCCTGCAAGGGCCGGTCCCTGCAAGGGCCGGTCCCTGCAAGGGCCGGTCCCTGCAAGGGCCGGTCCCTGCAAGGGCCGGTCCCTGCAAGGGCCGGTCCCTGCAAGGGCCGGTCCCTGCAAGGGCCGGTCCCTGCAAGGGCCGGTCCCTGCAAGGGCCGGTCCCTGCAAGGGCCGGTCCCTGCAAGGGCCGGTCCCTGCAAGGGCCGGTCCCTGCAAGGGCCGGTCCCTGCAAGGGCCGGTCCCTGCAAGGGCCGGTCCCTGCAAGGGCCGGTCCCTGCAAGGGCCGGTCCCTGCAAGGGCCGGTCCCTGCAAGGGCCGGTCCCTGCAAGGGGGCAAGGGCCGGTCCCTGCAAGGGCCGGTCCCTGCAAGGGCCGGTCCCTGCAAGGGCCGGTCCCTGCAAGGGCCGGTCCCTGCAAGGGCCGGTCCCTGCAAGGGCCGGTCCCTGCAAGGGCCGGTCCCTGCAAGGGCCGGTCCCTGCAAGGGCCGGTCCCTGCAAGGGCCGGTCCCTGCAAGGGCCGGTCCCTGCAAGGGCAGGTCCCTGCAAGGGCCGGTCCCTGCAAGGGCCGGTCCCTGCAAGGGCCGGTCCCTGCAAGGGCCGGTCCCTGCAAGGGCCGGTCCCTGCAAGGGCCGGTCCCTGCAAGGGCCGTTCCCTGCAAGGGCCGGTCCCTGCAAGGGCCGGTCCCTGCAAGGGCCGGTCCCTGCAAGGGCCGGTCCCTGCAAGGGCCGGTCCCTGCAAGGGCCGGTCCCTGCAAGGGCCGGTCCCTGCAAGGGCCGGTCCCTGCAAGGGCCGGTCCCTGCAAGGGCCGGTCCCTGCAAGGGCCGGTCCCTGCAAGGGCCGGTCCCTGCAAGGGCCGGTCCCTGCAAGGGCCGGTCCCTGCAAGGGCCGGTCCCTGCAAGGGCCGGTCCCCGCAAGGGCCGGTCCCCGCAAGGGCCGGTCCCCGCAAGGGCCGGTCCCCGCAAGGGCCGGTCCCCGCAAGGGCCGGTCCCCGCAAGGGCCGGTCCCTGCAAGGGCCGGTCCCTGCAAGGGCCGGTCCCTGCAAGGGCCGGTCCCTGCAAGGGCCGGTCCCTGCAAGGGCCGGTCCCTGCAAGGGCCGGTCCCTGCAAGGGCCGGTCCCTGCAAGGGCCGGTCCCTGCAAGGGCCGGTCCCTGCAAGGGCCGGTCCCTGCAAGGGCCGGTCCCTGCAAGGGCCGGTCCCTGCAAGGGCCGGTCCCTGCAAGGGCCGGTCCCTGCAAGGGCCGGTCCCTGCAAGGGCCGGTCCCTGCAAGGGCCGGTCCCTGCAAGGGCCGGTCCCTGCAAGGGCCGGTCCCTGCAAGGGCCGGTCCCTGCAAGGGCCGGTCCCTGCAAGGGCCGGTCCCTGCAAGGGCCGGTCCCTGCAAGGGCCGGTCCCTGCAAGGGCCGGTCCCTGCAAGGGCCGGTCCCTGCAAGGGCCGGTCCCTGCAAGGGCCGGTCCCTGCAAGGGCCGGTCCCTGCAAGGGCCGGTCCCTGCAAGGGCCGGTCCCTGAAGGCACGGTCAAAGAGAAAAGTCTTGAGACCGGCCTTGAAGGAGGAAAGGGAGAAAGCAAGGCGAAGGCACTGGGGGATAGAGTTCCAAAGCCTAGGGGCTGAGAGGCTGAAGGCCCAGCCACCGATGGTAGGGCGGTTGGGGCGGGGGATGTGAAGCAGACCGCAGCCAGAGGAACGGAGGGTTCAGGCAGGTAGGTGGGGGATAGTAGGTCAGAGAGGTAGGAGGGAGCGAGGCCGTGAATGGCCTTGTAAGTGAGGATGAGGATCTTGTATTCGATTACGTAGCCACTGACAGGAACCATCTGACATCTCTTTCAAATGGCCCATTCTCAGGTGCGAGCCTCAGATACTGAATGCCATTATGCAAGTTATCAATGGTATCACAATCCTCAACTCCATACCCACAATTTGCATGGTTCACCAGAGGTTACTGGGTAGTGATCCAGAATGTAGTGAAGTATAGTTCTGGGTTTAAAATCCCTTTTCCTTTAAGCATCCATAAACATCATTGGGCATCGAGTGAGATGTTGGTATTTAAGGCGTCCACAATGGCTAAATCCTGGGTAAGTATTCTAGGCCCAACTGCAGTTAGTGGGAGACTAATGAAGCCTATTCCTATAGAAAACGAGGTAAGGTCAAAATTATCCACCCACCCTATTCAATGTATCGGATAGCATCTAGAGCGATGGACTTTGTGTGCTTGCTTCCAATAAAATTGTGGTGATTGCAGATGATGATGTGCTATTGGCATACTCACTTGGGGACCTTGTGTGCTGCACTCACCAAGTTAAACATTAGGACACTGAGTACAACATTACATTGCTTTCAGTCCTTTAAATATCTGGAACAGAAACTCCTTGCTTTTATATTGACACTTCATTGCAGTGCTGGGGGTCTGCTGCATTGTTGGAAGTGCTATGTTTCAGATGAGATGTTAAACCAAAGTCCCGCCTGCCTGTTCACTTTAAATTTGTTGTTCACTTCATGGCTGTTTGTCAGATATTACACTGCGCAGCCATCCACAAAACACAGTATCCCCTTTACATTAAATCCTGTGAAGACCTTGGGCCAGCAACCCATTTGCCTGTGTCTGCCCCTGCAGATTAAATTATAATACTCTATAAACTTGAACTGTTAGGTCTCTTTGCTCATCTAACACTCAGTGTTTCACTATTTGAAACATACTCCCAACTCTTATTTGTATGTCCCAAGCATATTAACTCATACTTTGACAGCATTCGCACGCTATTCTTGGCCATCCAGCTTCCCCTCTTCAATCATCAACCTCAAGAAACCCTCACTCAATCCCTCCGTGCTGTCAAACTCCTTACCCATTTCCAACTTGCCCTTTCTTTCCAAAGTCTTGGAATGAGTGGTTGGCATCCCGTGTTTCTTGTATCCTCTTAATTTAATCTCTTTAATGGCTTCTCCAACTACAGTGCACAGTCACATGTTCCTCAAGATGCTTTTCTTGGTCCTCTTCTTTTCAACATCTATATGCCTCATTTGATGCCATCATCTGTAGGTTGATGATACCTAACTCTATCCCTCTGCCTCTACCCTCATTTGTAGGACCAAAGCCATTCTGAACAAATTGTATAGCGCCTGTCACATTCAGATGATGTCCCAAATCTTGAATGAATTCTAACCTCCTACAGTTAGATATCAATAAAACTAAGGTTCTCTTGCTTGCTTCTCTCTGCACCTTCTCACTGACTGCATCTCACGGAGATGGTGAGGAATATCGACTTCTCACCCCACAAGGGCCGGTCCCTGCAAGGGCCGGTCCCTGCAAGGGCCGGTCCCTGCAAGGGCCGGTCCCTGCAAGGGCCGGTCCCTGCAAGGGCCGGTCCCTGCAAGGGCCGGTCCCTGCAAGGGCCGGTCCCTGCAAGGGCCGGTCCCTGCAAGGGCCGGTCCCTGCAAGGGCCGGTCCCTGCAAGGGCCGGTCCCTGCAAGGGCCGGTCCCTGCAAGGGCCGGTCCCTGCAAGGGCCGGTCCCTGCAAGGGCCGGTCCCTGCAAGGGCCGGTCCCTGCAAGGGCCGGAGCGAGGAGGGGGTAATAATAATAATAATAATCCTTTCATTTGATATAGCGCTTTTCACGTCGGGAGGACGTCCCAAAGCGCTTCACAGAACACACTGTAAAGTGAATTGACTGAATATTTGTGGGCGAACGCGGCAGCCAATTGCGCACAGCAATGTCCCACAAACAGTCGTAGATTGAAAATGACCAATTTATTATTGTTTTGGGTTTTGGAGGGATTATTATTAAGCGTGTGGAGTAAGGAAACTTGCCCAAGGTTTCGCCCTGTGCCTGGAATTGAACTCAGGTCTCTCGCTTGCAAAGCGAGTGCTCTAACCACTGAGCTACAGGACTCCACAAGTGGGTAGGGAGTCGTGAGGGGAGCTGAAGACAAGGTCAAAGAGAAAGGGCTTGAGACCGGCTTTGAAGTAGGAAAGGGAGGAGGCGGCGAAGCCACTGGGGGATGGAGTTCCAGAGCCTCGGGGCTGAGAGGCTGAAGGCCCGGCCACCAATGGTAGGGCGGTTGGGGCGGGGGATGTGGAGCAGACCGGAGCCAGAGGAACGGAGGGTACGGGCAGGTAAGTAGTCTGTTTGTCACCATGAGCACTGGTGTAAAAAAACTATAGAAACAGGAGTAGGCCATTTAGCCCTTCACACCTGCTCCACCATTATATCACTTCATAGTGGCTCTTTATTCAATCCCATTTACCCCACCGTCTCTCCATACCATTTAATGTCCTCATTTCCCATCTCTCTCGGAACTGTCTCGATCGATTCTGCATCTATACTTTCCCAGGGTTGATTTATTTATACATTATTAGAACCTTTTGTGTGAGCAAAGCTCATTCTGCCTTCATGTAACAAATTGCAGCCTACAGCTCCCATTGCCATTTTCACACCAGCTACATTAGCTCTCTCTGAGTAAGACTCCATTTCAGGGATACATGGTGCTTAAGTATGGACAGTTTTGACCTATTGGCCCACATTCATGAACAATAAAGTTGAAACTACCAAAGTAAGTAACTTCAGGCAGTATAACCAGAGAGAGAAAGCCTTTACTAGGTTCAACCTGTAGTTGCTGAGGTGCAAATATGTCTCTCTTTCTAATAATCCTTGATGATTCATTGATGTTAATGTCCTGTAGCTCAGTGATTAGAGCACTCGCCTTGCAATCGAGACATCTGGGTTCAATTCCAGGTAGGGAAACCTTGGGCAAGTTTCCTTACTCCACATGCCTCATAATAATCCCTCCAAAAAACAAAAACAATAATAAATTGGCCATTTTCAATCCATGACTGTTTGTGGGACACTGCTGTGCGCAATTGGCTGCTGTGTTTCGTCCACAAATATACAGTCAATTCACTTTACAGTATATACTGTGTAGTGCTTTGAGACGTCTAGAAGATGTGAAAAAGTGCTATATCAAATGCAAGGATGATTATTATTATTATTACTATTATATAGTCTCTAACTATGATGCTCTTCTTTGTGACCTGACCTTACTTTGAAATGCTTCTCAGCATGATTTATTTTTGCTAGATTTCTGTAAGTAATTGCTGTGAGGTCTCCGTTACTTATAGATTTTCATACATTGTATGCATTTAACCATGGACATGTTCATATCAATTTGCTATTGTGCTATTTAGTACAAAATTGGCTATTTGCTGAGTAAACGTGACCTTGTTTCTCCTTGTGTTTTGCACTCCTTTTATCTACAGATGATGGCTGCACTAATAACTTCACACCAAACCAGGTGGCTCGTATGCACTGTTATTTGGACCTGGTTTATCTTGGATGGATCCACTCTAAAAAGCCATCTCTCGCTCCCATTCCTGTGGCCCCAGAAGTGATAGCACAGACAGTAAACTCTGTCACCATTCATTGGTTGCCTCCAATTAGTGGGATGCTCTACGAAAGGTGAGACTTTGAATACTAGTATCCAAAAGGAACCCTATTTTTGCTTTATGCAGATTCCTGATCGCTTTTGATCATATACAACAACATACATTTGTTTTGGGGACCATGCTGTGTGAGAATGGCTACAGCATTTCCATGCAGCAAATAGTCACAACACTGTACAAAGATTACTGTAAAGCATTTCGAGACTTTTTGATTTGTAAACAGCTATAAGTTCTTCCTTCTGATTGATAAAAATAATTCCCATTAATAAATACATTGGCATTTTTAGCAATCAATACCAGTGCTGACCCACATGCAATACATTCTGGAGGCGATGAGTTAATCACAGAAGATCACACGGTTTGCTACTGCTATGTTTCCTTGATCTTATTGAGGGAAGATGCATTCCGTATAATTTGTTGACGTTCTTGTTTGTATAGGGATTAGATCAGAATTTTTTTGACTTCTGAACTTGGGGCTTATGTGAGGAGCAGTGTTAATAAAGCTTGGTTTTCCCAGAAACAGCAGCTGTTCCTCAGTTCATGTGCCAGTATGTGTAATGTCACACCTACATTGTGTCACTTTCTTGTGCCCGGATAAACGTTTATCCTAGTCAGGATTCAGAAGAAAACTCTAGTTAAGGTGTACTTCAACATGCCATCCTCTTAAAACCGCACAAAAACTATGCTTCCGAGCTGGCAGGGAATTCTTCTCAGAAACCGTGGAATTAACGATCATTTCAGGAAAATGGCAGTGATTTTACAGCAACATTATGTGGGATTTACAAATTCAGAGCAAAGCTAGCCAGAAGTAGGCCAACATCTGTGAGTGATTCCTTTGGCAGTGACAGAGCACAGCTTGCGCAAATGTTAGTATGCTGTATGAAGACCATATGCAACATCTAAAAGGTTTGCGGGATGGATCATATTTAAAACCACTCTACTTGGTCACTAGGTTGTTGAGGCTTGCTGTTGCTTTCCATGCAGCATCATTTCTCCAGGTACCAAGTGAACCACAGTAGCTGATCGTCATGTTTCTTTTATGGTATCAATATTGGATTGCTTTGACACAACATAATGTGGAGTCGTTTAGCGTAATTGTTAGAGCACTCATCTCGTAAGCGAGAGGACCAGGCAGGGCAAGTTTCTTTACTCCACAAGCCTCTGTTTACCAGTATGTAGGAGCCCAGTTGTTAATCAATTGGCCGTCTGCTTTTTTGGGGGTAACAATCCTTTCAAAAATATAAATAAAAATAATAATAATTTGATCACTCAATGAACGACTATTTGTGGGGCACTGCTGTGTGCAATAGGCTGCTGTGTATCGCCCACAAGATGTACAATCAATTCACTTCACAATGTTTTATGTGAAATCTTTTCTCGAAGTCGTGATAAGGGCTCTACATAAAATCCAAAGAGTATTAGTTTTACTATGATAAAGCTCATTAAAATCTGAAAATGGAAGCATTTGAGATGACAGATCAGATCCTGTATTTTTTGGTTCGATAAATTCATTTTTCTAGTTTCTTTCCTTGCTCATTATACCCTCAATATTGTTCCAAGAGACAGAAAGAGAGTGCACAGTTGGCTTTCAGGCTGTTGCCAGAGTAAATGAAAAAAGGCATGCAGAATGCATTGTAAACTCATTGTCTTATTACCCTCCTTGTCAGTCTGTGATTACATAGCCACTGACAGGAACCATCTGACATCTCCTTCCCTGTGGTTAGTTTACACTGCTAACCTGATCGGGGTGGGAAAGTTGTAATGTAGACAATGGGTACACAAAGTACCGCCGCCACAGGCTAAATCAGCAATGCCAGGCATATTAGACTTACTGCAAAAGGCGATGCTAAATTAAAAAAATGCTTTCTTGATCTGGTACATGATTTTATTCAGGTTGACATTTCAGCGCAATACTGGGAAATTACTGCATTGGCATTCGAAAGAGGTTTTAACCCAAGCTCCTGTTTACTGTTCAGGTGAATATTTAAGATCTCATGGCATTATTA
>NW_024705702.1:3110-27102 GCF_018977255.1 Callorhinchus milii | reverse complement strand
ACGGACGAGCAGACATACACACACAAGTGTGCTTATAAACACGACTGTCTATACAGCGGTGTGCATTCACACACGAGTATGCATGTGTTCTATGAGTTTTTACTTTAATATACTTGTAGAACAATAAATACCTCAAAGTTAATGTATTAGGTATAGCCCTGTGATCCATTCGGCTCTTGAATCGGGTGCAACCGCAACAAACAAAACAACATGAACAAGAAAACCTCTTAAAGTGACTATGTGCAAACAGAAAATCTAGGAAAAAACAGCAAAATATTGCTGAAAAATCACCGTACACCAACCCTGTGCAAATATCCCAGTGGGATGCAAATCAAACAACAACAACCACAAGACAACTGAGATTAAGGCCATCAGTCTAACTCTATTCTACAACAAACAAACATGGCCAATCCAAAAAACTTTTCGAAAAACACCAAATAAAGCCATAAAAGCAATGCAACAGCGATCATAGGAACTGTGACCGAATTTTCACAATAAAAGACGTAACAAATTACACCACAAACTCTGCAGCCATAGCTGGCTGCATGAGTCACTCCACAACAGTAGGAGCATCAGTCGGAGTATCAACACCTGATATGTCAAAGATGACTAATCGTCCCTTATTGCTACAATGTTTATAGCGAACACGTGTGGAGGCGAGTGTGCATATACAGGGGTGTACATACAGACATACAATGCAGTGTACATACACACGCGAGTGTGCATGCACAGCAATATAAAAGTTAATACTTTTTAGCAGATTCATACAAATCTGATTTTTTAAAGTTATCTGAGCGTTCGTTAACTGTACAATACTTACAACAAACACGTGCACACACACACGAGTCCAAGTCAAGTGTACTTACACAGCAGTGTAAATACACACACGCTTACAAGCGATACCATTTCGATTATCAAGTATATGACAGCAATCGTAATAAATTTCGTGGATTAAATTAAAAAAACACCTTGATTGTTCTGACGCGGTCATATCAACACAAGTACTTAAATATATATCAAACAAAGTCAGCACGGTATAAACTTGCACCTCTTAGTCCAAATCAAACTCGACATCTTCATTTCTATACTTCGAACTGTATGTCGCTGTTAAATATTCTAAACCTGCAGCAGTTTACAGGACATAGCCGGGTGAATATTAGCAGATTCACAGGAAGCACTGAATTATGCGTACAATTATGCAGTGAGATGTACATACGTATTAATGTTTAATTACAATGGACATATTAGCTTAGCTATGTTGCTATATATGCAAATTGTTAATGTAAAAATTAACAATTGAATGCAAAGTCCATGATAGGCCAAGTCGAGAACAAAGGATTTGTATGCGAGAGGGGAGTTATAAGGGCTTAAATTCAGACCTCAAGCCCATTTCGAGAGAGATTTCACTGAGGATAGACGCGCAACTCCTCGCTCTGCAGATTACCCTTCTCCTGCGAGACCCAGCCTGGCGAGCACGATTGCCTGGCGCCTGGGAGAGTTCGTGGCGATCTCTTCAGACGGGTTACAGGGGCATCGACACGCCGTGCATCAACAAGTAAGTGTCTTCGTTAGTGGATAAACTGGTAGTCGCGTGTAGCCCGACTTACGAGACGTTACTGTGTGTCGGTTAGACGTTAGTGAGAGTTTGCTTCTTGGCGATTTGAGCCAGACATCCACGCAGCTTAGAGGGTGCCTTTAACTCTCAACAACACCCGCGACTGTTACTCTGCTCTGAAGAATCAGTCACATGGAGCAGATGAACTCTCCACAGCGCCACGCACACACGGGCGAGAAGCCGTTCAATTGCTCTGTGTGTGGGAAGGCATTTTCACGTAAATCCAATCTTAACTCTCACCAGAAGATACACACGGGTGAGAAGCCATTCAAGTGCTCTGTTTGTGAGAAGGCATTTGCACAGAAATCAACTCTAAACAGTCACCAGAAAACACACACGGGCGAGAAGCCATTCAAGTGCTCTGTTTGTTTGAAGGCTTTTGCAGAGAAATCAACTCTAAACAATCACCAGAAACACACACGGGCGAGAAGCCATTCAATTGCTCTATTTGTGGAAAGGATTTGCGGATAAATCAAATCTTAACAGACACCAGAAAACACACAAGAACGAAAAGCAATTCAATTGCGCTGTGTGCGGGAAGGCATTTTCACGGAAACAAAATCTTCACAGGCACCAGAAAACACACTCGGGTGAAAAGCAAATCAATTGCTCTCCGAGGGAGAGGACATGTTCACGGTCATCACCCCGAAACAAGCACCAGAAGATCCGCAATGATAGGGAAGTGAAATCAAATAGTGAAATTCAAAGTGCTGCAATGAGTCCTGAAAAAAATGCATCTTTTGATCCTAACAGGTGGATCCTGAGAGATGCCTAGATAGGATGTCAGGTCTGAAACTGATAGCAGTATCGAGATCTGGTGTAATGAGCCTGCCGACAATTCCTCTTTCGACCCCATGCAGGTGGAACTGAGAAATGGCTGCTGGAATGGCTGGAGAGTCAGTTTGAAACTTCTTTACCTTGAAGTCCGGAATGTGCATTTTGTCTGTGATAGTATAAGGTACGAATTGATCCGTGATTCCAGACTCCAAGCTAGGTGATGTTTGACAACGCAAGCAGCCGTTCAGTGGAGAACAGTCTGTCAAACATTAACTCTGTCACTGACAGATATTTTCACTGAGTGCTCTTGCTTGTGCGAAACGTCGTGAAAATTATTTTATTATGTTTTATTTTTATTATCTTATTACTTCACTTCTACGTGACTTTACCAAAAGAACCAAGAAGATTGATCCCTGCAGTCACGAAAGCTTTAAATCGATATAGAGTGATGTTGTGAATGCTCTATAATGTGTTCAGATGAACGTATTCCTTTTAAGTTCCAGAAGTGTTCACTTATTTCAGGATGACAACAATGTTATACTTCTATAGATGCGTTGCTTCGTCTGGTGGTTGTATCATCGGGACTGGTAAATGTGGTGTTTATGGTAGAAGGTGCCATGTCATCTTCTCACAGCTAATTGCGTGTTAAAGTTTATTCTAGACTTCGTCACGTTAAGGTGGTGCTTTGTAGTCCTATCGGACTACTTGTTGATGTGTTGTGAAGCGCAGTGGTTGTGTGGTGGTTCAATTTCTAATTTTACTCTCGTGGTTAAGTGGTTTTGTTGAGCTAAAGTTGGAGAAATACTGTGATCACAACTTTGCTCAATATTTAAACATGTTCTTTATTTTTTTATCATTGTGTAATAAATAAAATGACTTAAAGTATAGGTTTCAGAGTGTGCGTGGATTGCACGTTCGTTGTTCTTGTGTTTGATGGCTTGGACTTCTGGACGAATGGCTTCAGTCGAAAAGGACGTCAATGGGGAAATCGACGTTTACGTGTTAGATTTTAAGAATATGTTTTAACTGTTGAAATTGGGAAATAATTTGCCTAGTTCCTTCCTGTTTGAGCATGCGTATTAATAAAGATTTCGATACGAGTATTAACGTGAATTTTCTTGCAGATTAATAAAGACCTGAATTGTTTTTAAAGATGACTGATCGTACGTTATTTCAACCATATCCTTCCTTTAAAAAACACGGACGAGTAAACATACACACACAAGTGTGCTTATAAACACGACTGTCTATACAGCGGTGTGCATTCACACACGAGTGTGCATGTGTTCTACGAGTTTTAACTTTAATTTTCTTGCAGAACAATAAAACGTGACATGTTAAAGATGACTAATCGTCCCTTATTGAAGAAGAGAAATAATAAAATAATAAAATTATTTTATTATATTTTATTATTTTATTAAAATACAACGTAATACAATAATTGTATTATGTTTTATTTTTATTATTTCCCTTCTTCGTGACTTTACCGAAAGAACCAAGAAGGTTAATTTACTTGCAGAACAATAAAGACCTGACATGTTAAAGATGACTAATCGTCCCTTATTGCTACAATGTTCATAGCGAACACGTGTGGAGGCGAGTTTCAGGTGAAGCATCTCCAGCACACAAGTTTACCCTCACCTGGCAGCATCGTGGCTGTCCGCTGATCACACTCATGACGTCACACTCATGACGTCACACGCACGAGCTGTAGGGGCGGGGCTCTGTCCGCTCAGTGGCGCTGTTTTCATTAATTTAGCACCACGAGCGGGGAGTCTCATCCCTGTAGTTCCCTGTTGTGGTGCCGCATTCATCACCACGTTGCCCCTCAATTCTTTGTACGACACAATATGAAAATAAGTTGTGTGTTCCACGACACATGCTTACACGAGTACACACATACACACTCCCTTGTACACACACCCACACACGAGTGGGCATAGCAGTGTATAAACATAGACGAATATGCATACATATACACACGAATGTGCATATACAGGGGTGTACATACAGATATGCAACGCAGTGTACATAAACACACGAGTGTACATACAAAGCATTGTACGTCAACTAGGATTGCGTTCCACTGCGAACACGCACGTTTGTACCTACATACATATGCACACAAATACATGTACATGCACACACGAGTGCTCGTCTTGTTGTAGTGTTTCCTATGTAATGGTTTATGGTATACGCAGAAGTACAAAATGTGCACTTCACACCTACGCGCCCTTTGCCCATTGATCATGATGATGATGAATAACATGCTACTTGATCTAACAGAGAAACGAAGCGTTATAAAAGCGCAGCAAAAAAAGGGGAAATTGAGCAACCCAAAAATCCAAAAAGAGTTTTGTGTACACAAACATAATTATTGTAACATGTCAACTCGTATCATAATGGTAAACGATGAACCTGAGTTATCTTCACGCAAACATAATTATTGTAACATCTGTGAACTTGTTTCATAATGATAAACAATGAAGCAGAGTTTTATATGCACACAAACATTATTATTGTAATGTTTGTCAACTAATGTGTTTAACAATAATAAACAATGGACGTGAGTTGTTAGCGTAAGAAGCAAGGAAATGTGTACTTAGCATAGGCGTGTTGAGGCCTTGTGCCATGCGTAGCCCCCGTCCTGGCCTACATTGGCACTTCACACCTACGCGCCCTTTGCCCATTGATCGTGATGATGATGATGATGAATAACATGTAACTTGATGTAACAGAGAAACGAATGCTTACAATTGTAACAATAAATATACTCAACGAGTTTTGATTAGGATGGTGCGGTTAAATAGCTATTCCAATCCATTGAGATTGCACATTCAGCAAATTATAATGCGACCACAATGCGATCCTAATAATTATAGGGCAATTCTAATCCCGCACCCCCAGTTCGCATATCCGTCCCTAGTTTCGTAAATAAATATCTGCATACATATGCATACATCTGAGTATAGTTGGGTTATAATGCAGGAGGACATAGAAGGAATCTAACTCGACTTTTATGCATCTTCGGTGGATGCATGAGCAACCACCACTCCTCGACTCCCGTTGATTGGGAGGTGAGCCCACGGTAGCCTGGCGCTTACAGCTTTCTACACCTTACGCCACGCTCCCACGTCCCCTTGATTCGTTTGTTTTTGTCTGAAGAAGAGCCCCCTGTTGTTTGGCATTCCCCTGCCACGGGTAAAATTCTGTAAAAAGAATCCGCTACTTCATCGGCGGTGCCGGACGGTAACGCTGTGGTGGATGTGAGCAATGTCCCGGAGGGAAAGCTCGTAGCCACCACAGTGGCCCACGAGGTCTTTGGACGGGTGCGAGGGGCTGGTATCCCCTCAATACTCAATGCAATTAGCAAAAAAACTCGTCACAAATTTTAAAACTGGCAAAATATTGAACACATGCACACTGGTGTATATACACACTGAAGGTCGTATGTTACAGACTAAAAGATGACGATTGTTTTTTTTGCGTAACGTTATTATAAACCACGCTTTCAAGCTAAACCATTCAGATGATTATTCAAAGTTTATGACAGAAATTATAACAAAACACACTCGTTTGCTAAAAGCACCATGCTCAACACGAGTGTCCTTAAATATGTTTATTAAACAGGTTCAGAACAGTATTAACTTGCACCTATTAGTCCAAGATGGGGCCGGCTAGTTTTTTTTGGCTAGTCCCGTGTGTGTTTGTTGTGTGAGGTGTCTTGATAGCAGTCGTTCTCCACTGTAGTCCTGGCATCTGCTGCTCAGATTCCTTCCACAGCTGTGGTCCCAGTGGCACCGTCTCTCCGGAGGAGAACCATGTAGTGTGTGTGTGATGTGTATCACGGGGTGTGTGGGTGTGTGCCTGGGATGTGTCACGGGGTGGGTGGGTAGTCTGGTGATAGTGGTCATGGTTGGCAGCGATCCACGACCACAACAACCACCCCTACTGTGTGGTGGACATGCCACCACAAAGCAGCACGCGGCGGAGGAGTGTGGTGATCGCTCTCGCCACGCGAGCAAGGCCCCCTCGCTTCCTCTTCTTTCCCTGCAACAACAACAACAATAACCGCCATTCGCCACTAAGTGGCGGTGACGTCACCACGACGCTTGTGCCAGGCCAAGTGCACCTTGAGGCTACCACGTGAAGTGTCGAACGCCCGCTGGCAGGAGGTCACGGGGCAGACCCAGCAGGTGCCACGGGTCGACTGACCGAGATTACCGAGATGACTGGCTGATGCACCACCTGTGCCCCCTACTGTACCAACTTGCTGTGCTTTAGCCACCCGGCGCTCCGCTCGTTGTTGTGAGCGTCGCTCCTCCGCCCTCCGTTGTTGTTGGAGGGCGACTGCCTCCAACTGCCCAGTAGCGTCCTTCACGAGCCTGCATCACCACCTCCACCACCTGCACCTCCTCCACCTCCTCCTTTGTCTCGTCCTCCATCTTTTCCGTCGTGAGAATTATTTTATTATGTTTTATTTTTCTTATTTTATTACTTCCCTTCTACGTGACTTTACCGAAAGAACCATGAAGATGAATCCCTGCAGTTTAGAGGACATTGTCGGGTGAATATTAGCAAATTCACACGAAGCACGGAATTAAGCATGTATTATGTAGATCTTTATTTAAACGAAAGCGTACAATTATGCAGTGAGATTTGCATATGTATTAAGGTTAAATTACAATGGCCGGATTAGCTAAGCTATGTTGCTACATATGCGGATTGTTAATGTAAAAATTAACAATTGAATGCAAAGTCTATGATAATCCAAGACGAGAACAAAGGAATTGAATGCTAGAGGGGAGTTATAAGGGGCTTAAAATCAGACCTCAAGACCATTTCGAGAGGGATTTCACTGAGGATAGACGCTCGACTCCTCGCTCTGCAGATTACCCTTCTCCTGCGAGACCCAGCCTGGCGAGCACGATTGCCTGGCGACTGGTGGCGAGTTCGTGGCGATCTCTTCAGACGGGTTACAGGGACATCGACACGCCGTGCATCAACAAGTAAGTGTCTTCGTTAGTGGATAAAACTGGTAGTCGCGTGTAGCCCGACTTACGAGACGTTACTGTGTGTAGGTTAGACGTTAGTGAGAGTTTGCTTTTTGGCGATTTGAGACAGACATCCACGCAGCTTAGAGGGTGCCTTTAACTCTCAACAACACCCGCGACTGTTACTCTGCTCTGAAGAATCAGTCACATGGAGCAGATAAACTATCCACATCGCCACGCACACACGGGCGAGAAGCCGTTCAATTGCTCTGTGTGTGGGAAGGCATTTTCACGGAAATCCCATCTTAACGATCACCAGAAGACACACACGGGCGAGAAGCCATTCAAATGCTCTGCGTGTGGGAAGGCATTTTCACATAAATCACATCTTAACAGACACCAGAAAACACACTCGGGTGAGAAGCCATTCAGTTGCTCTGTTTGTGGGAAGGCATTTGCGGAGAAATCACATCTAAAGAGACACCAGAAAACACACACGAACGAGAAGCCATTCAATTGCGCTGTGTGCGGGAAGGCATTTTCACAGAAGTCAGCTCTTCACAGGCACCAGAAAACACACTCGGATGAAAAGCCATTAAATTGCTCTCCGAGGGAGAGGACATGTTCACGGTCATCACCCCGAAACAAGCACCAGAAGATCCGCAATGATAGGGAAGTGAAATCAAATAGTGAAATTCAAAGTGCTGCAATGAGTCCTGAAAAAAATGCATCTTTCGAACCTAGGCAGGTGGATCCTGAGAGATCGTTGAATGTAGCGGATGTAATGAGTCCTGACGACAATTCCACTTTCGACCCCATGCAGTTGGATCCTGAGAGATGGCTAGATGTAGTGGATGTAATCAGCGCTGAAGACAATTCCACTTTCGACCCCATGCAGTTGGATACTCAACAATGGCTGCTGGAGTGGCTGGAAAATCAAAGTTTTGAGCACTTCTTTTAGCTGTTGAAGTCCTGGAACGTGCATGTCTGTATCTCTGTAAGATCAATTAATAACGTACAACTCTTTTTGAATCAGTGATTTGCAGCAGTACTCCAAGCTAGTGTGATCATTTGAACAAATATGTTTGATTGCTCTGTGTGTTTGAAGCATTTTCACGGTTAGAAAACGCTTCACAAGTCATCAGGAATAAAAAGCTGAATTCGAAAGTGATGTAATGAGTTATAAAGGAAATTCCACTTTCGACCCCATGAAGTTGGATCCGGAGAGATGGCTGGATGTAGTGGAGTGGCTGAAGACTCAAACGTATTGAGTACATCTGTTAACTGTTGCCCTGTGAATATTCGCGTATCTAAGATATATTTTTTCAGTGATTTCCAGTACTCCGAGCTAGAGTGATGTTGTGAATGCTCTATAATGTGTTCAGATGAACGTATTCCTTTTAAGTTCCAGAAGTGTTCACTTATTTCAGGATGACAACAATGTTATACTTCTATAGATGCGTTGCTTCGTCTGATGGTTGTATCATCGGGACTGGTAAATGTTTGGTGTTTATGGTAGAAGGTGCCATGTCATCCTCTCACAGCTTATTGCGTGTTAAAGTTTATTCTAGACTTAAAGTTTATTCTAGTGGTTTTGTTGAGCTAAAGTTGGAGAAATACTGTGATCACAACTTTGCTCAATATATATATTTTTTATCAATGTTTAAAATAACTTAAAATAATTAGTTTCAGAGTGTGCGTGGATTGCACGTTCGTTGTTCCTGTGTTTGATGGCTTGGACTTCTGGACGAATGGCTTCAGTTAAAAAGGACGTCAATGGGGAAATCGACGTTCACGTGTTGAATTTTAAGAATATGTTTTAACTGTTGAAATTGGGAAATAATTTGCCTAGTTCCTTCCTGTTTGAGCAAGCGTATTAATAAAGATTTCGATACGAGTATTAACGTAAATTTTCTTGCAGATTAATAAAGACCTGAATTGATTTTAAAGATGACTGATCGTACGTTATTTCAACCATATCCTTCCTTAAAAAAACAAGGACGAGTAGACATACACACACAAGTGTGCTTATAAATACGACTGTCTATACAGCGGTGTGCATTCACACACGCGTGTGCATGTGTTTCTACGAGTTTTTACTTTAATTTACTTGCAGAACAATAAAAACCTGACATGTTAAAGATGACTAATCGTCCCTTATTGAAGAAGGGAAATAATAAAATAAAAAATAAAACAATTTTTAATAAAATAATTTTATTATGTTTATTTTTACTTAAATAATAAAATATTATTTTTTACACACAAAATTGCTTTATTAATTATTTTATTATGTTTTATTATTTTATTATTTCCCTTCTACGTGACTTTACTGAAAGAACCAAGTAGATGAAGAAGAAAATAAAACATAATAAAATAATTGTATTATGTTTTATTATAATTATATTATCATTTCCCTTCTTCGTGACTTTACCGAAAGAACCAAGAAGGTTAATTTACTTGCAGAACAATAAAGACCTGACATGTTAAAGATAACTAATCGTCCCATATTGCTACAATGTTCATAGCGAACACGTGTGGAGGCGAGTTTCAGGTGAAGCATCTCCAGCACACAAGTTGACCCTCACCTGGCAGCATCGTGGCTGTCCGCTGATCACACTCATGACGTCACACTCATGACGTCACACGCACGAGCTGTAGGGGCGGGGCTCTGTCCGCTCAGTGGCGCTGTTTTCATTAATTTAGCACCACGAGCGGGGAGTCTCATCCCTGTAGTTCCCTGTTGTGGTGCCGCATTCATCACCACGTTGCCCCTCAATTCTTGGTACACAACAACAACAATAACCGCCATTCGCCACTAAATGGCGGTGACGTCACCACGACGCTTGTGCCAGGCCAAGTGCACCTTGAGGCTTCCACGTGAAGTGTCGAACGCCCGCTGGCAGGAGGTCACGGGGCAGACCCAGCAGGTGCCACGGGTCGACTGACCGAGATTACCGAGATGACTGGCTGATGCACCACCTGTGCCCCCTACTATACCAACTTGCTGTGCTTTAGCCATCCGGCGCTCCGCTCGTTGTTGTGAGCGTCGCTCCTCCGCCCTCCGTTGTTGTTGGAGGGCGACTGCCTCCAACTGCCCAGTAGCGTCCTTCACGAGCCTGCATCACCACCTCCACCACCTGCACCTCCTCCACCTCCTCCTTTGTCTCGTCCTCCATCTCTTCCGTCGTGAGAATTATTTTATTATGTTTTATTTTTATTATTTTATTACTTCCCTTCTACGTGACTTTACCGAAATAACCATGAAGATGAATCCCTGCAGTTTAGAGGACATTGTCGGGTGAAAATTAGCAAATTCACAGGAAGCACGGAATTATGCATGGAGATGTATGTAATTATTCAAGCAGAAGTGTACAATTACGCAGTAGGATGTACATACGTATTAAGGTTAAATTACAATGGCCAAATTCGCTAAGCTATGTTGCTACATATGCGGATTGTTAATGTAAAAATTAACAATTGAATGCAAAGTCTATGATAATCCAAGACGAGAACAAAGGATTTGAATGCTAGAGGGGAGTTATAAGGGGCTTAAAATCAGACCTCAAGACCATTTCGAGAGGGATTTCGCTGAGGATAGACGCTCGACTCCTCGCTCTGCAGATTACCCTTCTCCTGCGAGACCCAGCCTGGCGAGCCCGATTGACTGGCGACTGGGAGAGTTCGTGGCGATCTCTTCAGACGGGTTACAGGGACATCGACACGCCGTGCATCAACAAGTAAGTGTCTTCGTTAGTGGATACAACTGTTAGTCGCGTGTAGCCCGACTTACGAGACGTTACTGTGTGTCGGTTAGACGTTAGTGAGAGTTTGCTTTTTGGCGATTTGAGCCAGACATCCACGCAGCTTAGAGGGTGCCTTTAACGCTCAACAACACCCGCGACTGTTACTCTGCTCTGAAGAATCATTCACATGGGGCAGATAAAATCTCCACAGGGCCAAACACACATGGGCGAGAAGCCGTTCAAATGCTCTGTGTGTGGGAAGGCATTTTCACGGAAATCACATCTTCACAGTCACCAGAAAACACACACGGGCGAGAAGCCGTTCAAATGCTCTGTGTGTGGGAAGGCATTTTCACGTAAATCCAATCTTAACTCTCACCAGAAGATACACACGGGTGAGAAGCCATTCAAGTGCTCTGTTTGTGAGAAGGCATTTGCACAGAAATCAACTCTAAACAGTCACCAGAAAACACACACGGGCGAGAAGCCATTCAAGTGCTCTGTTTGTTTGAAGGCTTTTGCAGAGAAATCAACTCTAAACAATCACCAGAAAACACACACGGGCGAGAAGCCATTCAAGTGCTCTGTTTGTTTGAAGGCTTTTGCAGAGAAATCAACTCTAAACAATCACCAGAAAACACACACGGGCGAGAAGCCGTTCAATTGCTCTATTTGTGGAAAGGTATTTGCGGATAAATCAAATCTTAACAGACACCAGAAAACACACAAGAACGAAAAGCAATTCAATTGCGCTGTGTGCGGGAAGGCATTTTCACGGAAACAAAATCTTCACAGGCACCAGAAAACACACTCGGGTGAAAAGCGAATCAATTGCTCTCCGAGGGAGAGGACATGTTCACGGTCATCACCCCGAAACAAGCATCAGAAGATCCGCAATTATAGGGATGTGAAATCAAATAGTGAAATTCAAAGTGCTGAAATAAGTCCTGAAAAAAATGCATCTTTCGAACCAAGGCAGGCGGATCCTGAGAGATCGTTGAATGTAGCGGATGTAATGAGTCCTGACGACAATTCATCTTTCGACCCCATGCAGTTGGATCCTGAGAGATGGCTAGATGTAGTGGATGTAATCAGCGCTGAAGACAATTCCACTTTCGACCCCATGCAGTTGGATACTCAAAAATGGCTGCTGGAGTGGCTGGAAAATCAAAGTTTTGAGCACTTCTTTTAGCTGTTGAAGTCCTGGAACGTGCATGTCTGTATCTCTGTAAGATCAATTAATAACGTACAACTCTTTTTGAATCAGTGATTTGCAGCAGTACTCCAAGCTAGTGTGATCATTTGAACAAATATGTTTGATTGATCTGTGTGATCTGTGTGCATTTTCACGGGTAGAAAACACTTCACAAGTCATCAGGAATAAAAAGCTGAATTCGAAAGTGATGTAATGAATTCTAAAGGAAATTCCACTTTCGACCCCATGAAGTTGGATCCTGAGAGATGGCTGGATGTAGTGGAGTGGCTGAAAACTCAAACGTATTGAGTACATCTGTTAACTGTTGCCCTGTGTATATTCGTGTCTCTTAGATATTTTTTTCAGTCATTTCCATTACTCTGAGCTAGAGTGATGTTGTGAATGCTCTATAATGTGTTCAGATGAACGTATTCCTTTTAAGTTCCAGAAGTGTTCACTTATTTCAGGATTCATCTTCTTGTTTCTTTCGGTAAAGTCACGTAGAAGGGAAGTAATAAAATAATAGTGAGAATTGTTTTATTATGTTTTATTTTTATTATTTTATTACTTCCCTTCTACGTGACTTTACCGAAAGAAACAAGAAGTGAGAATTGTTTTATTATGTTTTATTTTTATTTTTATTATTTTATTACTTCCCTTCTACGTGACTTTACCGAAAGAAACAAGAAGATGAATCCCTGCAGTCACGAAAGCTTTAAATCGAAATTATTTCAGGATGACAACAATGTTATACTTCTATAGATGCCTTGCTTCGTCTGGTGGTTGTATCATCGGGACTGGTAAATGTGTGGTGTTTATGGTAGAAGGTGCCATGTCATCTTCTCACAGCTAATTGCGTGTTAAAGTTTATTCTAGACTTCCTCACGTTAAGGTGGTGCTTTGTAGTCTTATCGGACTACTTGTTGATGTGGTGTGAAGCGCAGTGGTTGTGTGGTGGTTCAATTTCTAATTTTACTCTCGTGGTTAAGTGGTTTTGTTGAGCTAAAGTTGTAGAAATACTGTGATCACAACTTTGCTCAATATTTTAAACATGTTCTTTAATTTTCGATTTAAAGCTTTCGTGACTGCAGGGATTCATCTTCTTGGTTCTTTCAGTAAAGTCACGTAGAATGGAAATAATAAAATAATAATAATAGTTTATTATGTTTTTTATTATTTTATTATTTCCATTCTACGTGACTTTACTGAAAGAACCAAGAAGATGTTCTTTAAAATGTTTTATCATTGTGTAATAAACAAAATAACTTAAAATAATTAGTTTCAGAGTGTGCGTGGATTGCACGTTCGTTGTTCTTGTGTTTGATGGCTTGGACTTCTGGACGAATGGCTTCAGTCGAAAAGGACGTCAATGGGGAAATCGACGTTCACGTGTTAGATTTTAAGAATATGTTTTAACTGTTGAAATTGGGAAATAATTTGCCCAGTTCCTTCCTGTTTGAGCATGCGTATTAATAAAGATTTCGATACGAGTGTTAACGTGAATTTTCTTTTAGATTAATAAAGACCTGAATTGTTTTTAAAGATGACTGATCGTACGTTATTTCAACCATATCCTTCCTTAAAAAAAAGCACGGACGAGTAGACATACACACACAAGTGTGCTTATAAACACGACTGTCTATACAGCGGTGTGCATTCACACACGAGTGTGCATGTGTTTCTACGCGTTTTAACTTTAATTTTCTTGCAGAACAATAAAGACCTAACATGTTAAAGATGACTAATCGTCCCTTATTGCTACAATGTTCATAGCGAACACGTGTGGAGGCGAGTTTCAGGTGAAGCATCTCCAGCACACAAGTTGACCCTCACCTGGCAGCATCGTGGCTGTCCGCTGATCACACTCGTGACGTCACACTCATGACGTCACACGCACGAGCTGTAGGGGCGGGGCTCTGTCCGCTCAGTGGCGCTGTTTTCATTAATTTAGCACCACGAGCGGGGAGTCTCATCCCTGTAGTTCCCTGTTGTGGTGCCGCATTCATCACCACGTTGCCCCTCAATTCTTTGTACGACACAATATGAAAATAAGTTGTGTGTTCCACTACACATACTTACACGAGTACACATATACACTCCCTTGTACACACACCCACACACGAGTGGACATACACAGCGGTGTAGAAAAATGCACGAATGTGCATCCTCCCCGCTTTGTACACACAAAGATAAAGATCCCCCGTATAGCCTTAACAGACTGTAGGGGCAAGTGCTGTTAGCGAGCACCTATGAAGGCCGCAACGGTACACGAGGGGTGGGTGGCCAGCACCACGGCCGACCGCCTTTGTCTCCCCAGTTGCGATGTTTACACACCGCACCAGGTACTCATTTGAGACTCATTTGAGACTGAGTCGACCTAGGGGAGGCCGGGACCAGTGCAGATAATCGCCACTAGTACACATATACACTCCCTTGTACACACACCCACACACGAGTGGACATACACAGTGCTGTAGGAAAATGCACGAATGTGCATACACACCGCTTTGTACATACACATACGGGTGCACATGCATACACGAGTGCGTACACCCATTTGTGCATCTATACATACAACACATATGTATAGATGCACAAATGAGTGTAAATGCATCGGGGTGTAGATACATGCACAGTGTAATATGCGAGCACACACGATTGTACATACATACACACGTGTACAGACCCACACGTGTCCATGAACGAGTGTAAATACACACACGAGTGCACATGCACACGTATGTACCCACAGAGAAGTACACACCCATGTACATACACATGGCTACAGTTTCCTGTTGTGATGGTGCATTCATCAACACGTTGTCCCTCAATTTTTTGTACGACACTATTATAACAATAATACACGAGTACACGTATACACTCCCTTGTACACGCACCCACACACGAGTGGACATACACAGAGCTGTTGATACATACACGAATGTGCATACACACAGCTTTGTACATACACACACGGATGCACATGCATACACGAGTGCGCATACACACACGAGTATACATACACGGCAGTGTACGTACACAGGGATTGCGTTTGACATCACAAATAAATGTGCGAACAAATTAGTGTACATACCTATACACACATACACGCATGTACATATCCACAAAAACAAGTGTAAATATACACGTGTACACACATTGCAGAGTGAATATGAGCAAATGAACGCGAATTATGTGGTGAGATGCACATATGCATTCAGACTTAAGCTCAATAGCCAGATTAACGAAGCTAATTGCTAGATATGCAGATTGGAAATTCCAAAAATAACAATTGAATGTAAAGTTCATGAAATGCAACGTCGGAAAACTTCATCTTTCATCAATGCAACACCATTCCAAACGACCCCAACATTCGTGTGCTGGTGTCATTGACCCAATTCGATTGATACCTGTGACTTACAGCTTTCCACACCTTACGCCACGCTCCCACGCCCCCTTCATTCGTTTTTTTGTTTATCAGAAGGAGGCACTCTCTGTTGTTTGTCAATCTCCTGCCACGAGTAAAGTTTTGAAAAAACAACCCCCTTCGTTCATTGACGGTGTTGGACGGTAACGCTGCGGTGGATGTGAGCAATGTCCCGGAGGGAAGGCTCGTAGCCACCACAGCGTCCCACGAGGTCTTTGGACGGGTGCGAGGGGCTGGTAACACCTCAATAGTCAATGAAATTAGCAAAACAACTCGTATTCTTAGGTTTTTTCGGTAAGGTCACGTAGGTAAAACACATTAAAAAGTAAAATAAAATAAAAATCACGACGTTTCAGAGGCAACACAAGCTTCCGTCTTCAGGTGGTACCATCACAGCCAAGACAGCTGTATAAAAAAAAAACTCGTCGCAAATTTTAAACACGGGCAAAATATTGAACACATGCACACAGGTGTATATACACACCGAAGGTCGTAAGTTACAGACTAAAAGATGACGATTGTTTTTTTTGCGTAACGTTATTATGAACCACGCTTTCAAGCTAAACCATTCAGATGATTATTCAAAGTTCATGACAGAAATTATAACAAAACACACTCGTTTGCTAAAAGCACCATGCTCAACACGAGTGTCCTTAAATATGTTTATTAAACAGGTTCAGAACAGTATTAACTTGCACCTATTAGTCCAAGATGGGGCCGGCTAGTTTTTTTTGGCTAGTCCCGTGTGTGTTTGTTGTGTGAGGTGTCTTGATAGCAGTCGCTCTCCACTGTAGTCCTGGCATCTGCTGCTCAGATTCCTTCCACAGCTGTGGTCCCAGTGGCACCGTCTCTCCGGGGAACCATGTGGTGTGTGTGTGTGACGTGTATCACGGGGAGTGTGGGTGTGTGCCTGGGATGTGTCACGGGGTGGGTGGGTAGTCTGGTGATAGTGGTCATGGTTGGCAGCGATCCACGACCACAACAACCACCCCTACTGTGTGGTGGACATGCCACCACAAAGCAGCACGCGGCGGAGGAGTGAGGTGATCGCTCTCGCCACGCGAGCAAGGCCCCCTCGCTTCCTCTTCTTTCCCTGCATCAACAACAACAACAACAACCGCCATTCGCCACTAAGTGGCGGTGACGTCACCACGACGCTTGTGCCAGGCCAAGTGCACCTTGAGGCTACCACGTGAAGTGTCGAACGCCCGCTGGCAGGAGGTCACGGGGCAGACCCAGCAGGTGCCACGGGTCGACTGACCGAGATTACCGAGATGACTGGCTGATGCACCACCTGTGCCCCCTACTGTACCAACTTGCTGTGCTTTAGCCACCCGGCGCTCCGCTCGTTGTTGTGAGCGTCGCTCCTCCGCCCTCCGTTGTTGTTGGAGGGCGACTGCCTCCAACTGCCCAGTAGCGTCCTTCACGAGCCTGCATCACCACCTCCACCACCTGCACCTCCTCCACCTCCTCCTTTGTCTCGTCCTCCATCTCTTCCGTCGTGAGAATTATTTTATTATGTTTTATTTTTATTATTTTATTACTTCCCTTCTACGTGACTTTACCGAAAGAACCATGAAGATGAATCCCTGCAGTTTAGAGGACATTGTCGGGTGAATATTAGCAAATTCACAGGAAGCACGGAATTATGCATGGAGATGTATGTAATAATTCAAACAGAAGTGTACAATTACGCAGTCGGATGTACATACGTATTAAGGTTAAATTACAATGGCCAAATTCGCTAAGCTATGTTGCTACATATGCGGATTGTTAATGTAAAAATTAACAATTGAATGCAAAGTCTATGATAATCCAAGACGAGAACAAAGGATTTGAATGCTAGAGGGGAGTTATAAGGGGCTTAAATTCAGACCTCAAGACCATTTCGAGAGGGATTTCACTGAGGATAGACGCGCGACTCCTCGCTCTGCAGATTACCCTTCTCCTGCGAGACCCAGCCTGGCGAGCCCGATTGCCTGGCGACTGGGAGAGTTCGTGGCGATCTCTTCAGACGGGTTACAGGGACATCGACACGCCGTGCATCAACAAGTAAGTGTCTTCGTTAGTGGATACAACTGGTAGTCGCGTGTAGCCCGACTTACGAGACGTTACTGTGTGTCGGTTAGACGTTAGTGAGAGTTTGCTTTTTGGCGATTTGAGACAGACATCCACGCAGCTTAGAGGGTGCCTTTAACTCTCAACAACACCCGCGACTGTTACTCTGCTCTGAAGAATCAGTCACATGGAGCAGATAAACTATCCACATCGCCACGCACACACGGGCGAGAAGCCGTTCAATTGCTCTGTGTGTGGGAAGGCATTTTCACGGAAATCCCATCTTAACAGACACCATAAAACACACGCGGGCGAGAAGCCGTTCAATTGCTCTGTGTGTGGGAAGGCATTTTCACGGAAATCCCATCTTAACAGACACCATAAAACACACGCGGGCGAGAAGCCGTTCAATTGCTCTGTGTGTGGGAAGGCATTTTCACGGAAATCGAATCTTAACGATCACCAGAAAACACACACGGGCGAGAAGCCATTCAAATGCTCTGCGTGTGGGAAGGCATTTTCACATAAATCACATCTTAACAGACACCAGAAAACACACTCGGGTGAGAAGCCATTCAGTTGCTCTGTTTGTGGGAAGGCATTTGCGGAGAAATCACATCTAAAGAGACACCAGAAAACACACACGAACGAGAAGCCATTCAATTGCGCTGTGTGCGGGAAGGCATTTTCACGGAAATAAAATCTTCAGTCACAAGAAAACACACTCGGGCTAGAAGCCATTTCATTGCTCTACGAGGGAGAGGACATGTTCACGGCCATCACCCCGAAACAAGCACCAGAAGATCCGCAATGATAGGGAAGTGAAATCAAAATGTAGAATCCAAAGTGCTGCAATGAGTCCTGAAAAAATGCATCTTTCGAACCTATGCAGGTGGATCCTGAAAGATGGCGAGATGTAGTGGATGTAATCAGCGCTGACGACAATTCCTCTTTCGACCCCATGAAGTTGGATCCGGAGAGATGGCTGGATGTAGTGGAGTGGCTGAAGACTCAAACGTATTTAGTACATCTGTTAACTGTTGCCCTGTGTATATTCGTGTCTCTTAGATATATTTTTCAGTGATTTCCAGTACTCCGAGCTATAGTGATGTTGTGAATGGTCTATACTGTGTTGAGATGAAAGCCTTCCTTTTAAGTTCCAGGATGACAACAATGTTATACTTCTATAGATGCGTTGCTTCGTCTGGTGGTTGTATCATCGGGACTGGTAAATGTGCGGTGTTTATGGTAGAAGGTGCCATGTCATCTTGTCACGTTAAGGTGGTGCTTTGTAGTCCTATCGGACTACTTGTTGATGTGTTGTGAAGCGCAGTGGTTGTGTGGTGGTTCAATTTCTAATTTTACTCTCGTGGTTAAGTGGTTTTGTTGAGCTAAAGTTGGAGAAATACTGTGATCACAACTTTGCTCAATATTTTAAACATGTTCTTAATTTTTTTATCATTGTGTAATAAATAAAATTGCTTAAAGTAATAGGTTTCAGAGTGTGCGTGGATTGCACGTTCGTTGTTCTTGTGTTTGATGGCTTGGACTTCTGGACGAATGGCTTCAGTCGAAAAGGACGTCAATGGGGAAATCGACGTTTACGTGTTAGATTTTAAGAATATGTTTTAACTGTTGAAATTGGGAAATAATTTGCCCAGTTCCTTCCTGTTTGAGCATGCGTATTAATAAAGATTTCGATACGAGTGTTAACGTGAATTTTCTTGCAGATTAATAAAGACCTGAATTGTTTTTAAAGATGACTGATCGTACGTTATTTCAACCATATCCTTCCTTTAAAAAACACGGACGAGTAGACATACACACACAAGTGTGCTTATAAACACGACTGTCTATACAGCGGTGTGCATTCACACACGAGTGTGCATGTGTTTCTACGCGTTTTAACTTTAATTTACTTGCAGAACAATAAAGACCTGACATGTTAAAGATGACTAATCGTCCCTTATTGCTACAATGTTCATAGCGAACACGCGTGGAGGCGAGTTTCAGGTGAAGCATCTCCAGCACACAAGTTGACCCTCACCTGGCAGCATCGTGGCTGTCCGCTGATCACACTCATGACGTCACACTCATGACGTCACACGCACGAGCTGTAGGGGCGGGGCTCTGTCCGCTCAGTGGCGCTGTTTTCATTAATTTAGCACCACGAGCGGGGAGTCTCATCCCTGTAGTTCCCTGTTGTGGTGCCGCATTCATCACCTCGTTGCCCCTCAATTCTTTGTACGAAACAATATTAAAATAAGTTGTGTGTTCCAATACACATACTTACACGGGTACACATATACACTCCCTTGTACACACACCCACACACGAGTGGACATACACAACGGTGGAGAACAATGCACGAATGTGCATCCACCCCGCTTTGTACACACAAAGATAAAGATCCCCCATATAGCCTTAACAGACTGTAGGGGCAAGTGCTATTAGCGAGCACCTATGAAGGACCCAACGGTACACGAGGGGTGGGTGGTCAGCACCACGCCCGACCGCCTTTGTCTCCCCAGTGACGATGTTTACACACCATGTATCACGGGGTGGGTGGGTAGTCTGGTGATAGTGGTCATGGTTGGCAGCGATCCACGACCACAACAACCACCCCTACTGTGTGGTGGACATGCATAGAGAGTTCGTGGCGATCTCTTCAGACGGGTTACAGGGACATCGATACGCCGTGCATCAACAAGTAAGTGTCTTCGTTAGTGGATACAACTGGTAGTCGCGTGTAGCTCGACTTACGAGACGTTACTGTGTCTCGGTTAGACGTTAGTGAGAGTTTGCTTTGTGTGGATTTGAGACAGACATTCACGCAGCTTAGAGGGCGCCTTTAACTCTCAACAACACCCGCGACTATTACTCTGCTCTGAAGAATCAGTCACATGGAGCAGATGAACTCTCCACAGCGCCACGCACACACGGGCGAGAAGCCGTTCAATTGCTCTGTGTGTGGGAAGGCATTTTCACGGAAATCACATCTTAACACTCACCAGAAAACACACACGGGCGAGAAGCCATTCAAGTGCTCTGTGTGTGGGAAGGCATTTTTTACAGAAATCACATCTTAACACTCACAAGAAAACACACACAGGCGAGAAGCCATTCAGGTGCTCTTTGTGCGGGAAGGCATTTTTACTTAAATCATATCTTCACAGACACCAGAAACACCACCACGGGCGAGAAGCCATTCAATTGTTCTGTGTGTGGGAGGCATTTGCATGGAAATCAATCTTCACAGTCACCAGAAAACACACTCAGGCGAGAAGCCATTCAAGTGCTCTCTTTGTGGGAAGGCATTTGCAAGGAAGTCAGATCTTCACAGGCACCAGAAAACACACTCGGGTGAAAAGACATTTAATTGCTCTACGAGGGAGAGGACATGTTCACAGTCATCACCCCGAAACAAGCACCAGAACATCCGCAATGATCGAGAAGTGAAATCAAAAGGAAATTCAGAACATCCGCAATGATCGAGAAGTGAAATCAAAAGGGAAGTGCTGAAATGAGTCCTGAAAAAAATGCATGTTTCGAACCTAGGCAGGTGGATCCTGAGAGATTGCTGAATGTAGCGGATGCAATGAGTCCTGACGACAATTCCTCTTTCGACCCCATGAGTTGGATCCGGAGAGATGGCTGGATGTAGTGGAGTTTCTGAAAACTCAAACGTATTGAGTACATCTGTTAACTGTTGATTATGTATATTGGTGTCTCTTAGATATTTTTACAGCGATTCCAATACTCCAAGCAAGAGTGATCTTGTCAATGCTTTATAATGTGTACAGATGAAAGTCTTCCTTTTAAGTTCCAGAAGTGTTCACTCATTTTAGGATGACAACAATGTTATACTTCTATAGATGCGTTGCTTCGTCTGGTGGTTGTATCATCGGGACTGGTAAATGTGTGGTGTTTATGGTAGAATGTGCCATGTCATCTTCTCACAGCTAATTGCGTGTTAAAGTTTATTCTAGACATCGTCACGTTAAGGTTTACTCTCGTGGTTAAGTGGTTTTGTTGAGCTAAAGTTGGAGAAATACTGTGATCACAACTTTGCTCAATATTTAAACATGTTCTTTAATTTTTTATCATTGTGTAATAAATAAAATAACTTAAAGTATAGGTTTCAGAGTGTGCGTGGATTGCACGTTCGTTGTTCTTGTGTTTGAAGGCTTGGACTTCTGGACGAATGGCTTCAGTCGAAAAGGACGTCAATGGGGAAATCGAAGTTTACGTGTTATATTTTAAGAATATGTTTTAACTGTTGAATTCCTATTGGGAAATCATCTGCCTAGTTCCTTCCTGTTTGAGCATACGTATTAATAAAGATTTCGATACGAGTGTTAACGTGAATTTTCTTGCAGATTAATAAAGACCTGAATTGTTTTTAAAGATGACTGATCGTACGTTATTTCAACCATATCCTTCCTTAGAAAAACACGGACGAGTAGACATACACACACAAGTGTGCTTATAAACACGACTGTCTATACAGCGGTGTGCATTCACACACGAGTGTGCGTGTGTTTCTACGAGTTTTAACATTAATTTTCTTGCAGAACAATAAATACCTGACATGTTAAAGATGACTAATAGTCCCTTATTGAAGAAGGGAAATGAAAAAATAATAAAAATAAACAATTAAAAAATGTAATATTTTTTGTTATGTTTTATTTTTATTAAATAATAAAAAAAATTATTTAAACAGAATAAAATTAATTCGTAAAATTATTTTATTATTTTATTATTTTATTATTTCCCTTCTACGTGACTTTACCGAAAGAGCCAAGAAGATGAAGAAGAAAATAAAACATAATAAAATAATTGTATAATGTTTTATTTCAATTATTTTATTATTTCCCTTCTTCGTGACTTTACCGAATGAACCAAGAAGATCAATTGGGGGGGAGGGTCTAACCTGCCCTTCACGGGACTACAGACCTATGCGTGACGGGTTGCCGTGTGGCCATGGTCGGTGGTCGACTGGCCAGAACGCGCCACTCGTGCAGGTCTTGTCAGGGTGGCCACCACTATTGCCGTTCCTCAGCGGGCCTGTGATGCTTCGGTGACGGTGACTCATTTTGGTTCCCCAGCCATCTAAACGAACTGTGCATTGCAAGTGCCGTCCAAAGTTCAAGTGATCCCAGAGAAGTCTCTTGCTGCCTGCACGTCCCATTACGACGTAGTAAACGCTCGGGGAAGATTGAGAAGACGTTTACTGGATTGGTCGTGTAGAATAGGCAATTGGTACACCTGTACCGCTCTTAGTGGACTCATTCCATAGGTTGCAACCGGGCCCCACGCGCCAAATCACGAGTGGGGCAATCGGACATAGCACGCTCTAATAACTCATGCCAGTCTACGACAGCTTACTACGCAACAAACACAGACCGTTAAATGAGTACGCAACCTTACTAAGTCTCGTCGGGTCGCAGTGTAGGACACTCCGGGTTGCGTTCTCGACCCAGCTTCGCGCACATAGGTTCTGACTCAGGTGGTTTCCTCTATGCTGGAAAAACCCCCAATTCTACTTCTACTGGCTGCTGGAGTCTCCGTTAATGCAGTAGTTGAGTGCTCGTTAATCAATTCAATCCACGACGTACATCCGCTACGTCTGACAAGACTGGGATACTTGCCGTCCGATGCGGGTCGGGCTCAGACCCCTGGACAGACTAACAGCATTTCCCTCGCCCAACACTTTCCCCTGAGCCACTGCAATATATTAAATGTGGGGTCCGCCATGTACTGAGCGCGCGCTAATACACTACAGAGGGATACAGATGATCCCCTCAGGGGTAGATTACGTACCTTAAAATGGCACTTACCCTTTGAATCTATTATCCTACCTCTTTCTTTGAAAAATTGAAATTTTTGGGGCGATCACTGCCGGTAGAGCGACTTGTGGAGATCAGTACAGCCGGGATACGTCAAGTCAATATTCATTCCTCCGTCCAGGCCGCCACTTTTTCAGGGTGGGTGACAAGATTGCAGGCATGCCATCGTTCTTTCTCAACGTACGTTTGTCTACCTATCGAGCTGAGTAGTTACAGGTGGACGAGGGATCTGTTCTATCCTAGATACGTCTATCCCCCGCCAGGAGCAGATTTAGGATGCCATACGGTGCTAGTCAACGCGAAGAAACGGGTACCTAGTGCTTGGTGAGCGACA
>NW_024705702.1:0-3080 GCF_018977255.1 Callorhinchus milii | reverse complement strand
CAGCAATCGTAATAATTGTCGTGAATTAAATTAAACAAATCACCTTGATTTACTGACGCGCTCATATCAACACAAATACTTAAATATTTTTTATAAAACAAAGTCAGTACAGTATACATTTGTACCTCTTAGTCCAAATCGAACTGGACATCAGCATTTTGATACTTCAGACTCTATGTCGATGTTTAATCCTATAAACTTGCATCAGTTTAAAGGACATTGTCGGGTGAATATTGGCAAATTAACACGAAGCACGGAATTATGCATGGATATGTAGATCTTTATTTAAACTGAAGCGTACAATTATGCAGTGAGATATGCATATGTATTAAGGTTAAATTACAATGGCCGGATTAGCTAAGCTATGTTGCTACATATGCGGATTGTTAATGCAAAAATTAACAATTGAATGCAAAGTCTATGATAATCCAAGACGAGAACAAAGGATTTGAATGCTAGAGGGGAGTTATAAGGGGCTTAAAATCAGACCTCAAGACCATTTCGAGAGGGATTTCGCTGAGGATAGACGCGCAACTCCTCGCTCTGCAGATTACCCTTCTCCTGCGAGACCCAGCCTGGCGAGCCCGATTGCCTGGCGACTGGGAGAGTTCGTGGCGATCTCTTCAGACGGGTTACAGGGACATCGACACGCCGTGCATCAACAAGTAAGTGTCTTCGTTAGTGGATAAAACTGGTAGTCGCGTGTAGCCCGACTTACGAGACGTTACTGTGTGTCGGTTATACGTTAGTGAGAGTTTGCTTCTTGGCGATTTGAGCCAGACATCCACGCAACTTAGAGGGTGCCTTTAACTCTCAACAACACCCGCGACTGTTACTCTGCTCTGAAGAATCAGTCGCATGGAGCAGATAAACTCTCCACAGCGCCACGCACACACGGGCGAGAAGCCGTTCAATTGCTCTGTTTGTTTGAAGGCATTTGCATGGAAGTCATCTCTCACAGGCACCAGAAAACACACACGAACAAGAAGCCATTCAATTGCTCTGTGTGTGGGAAGGCATTTTCACGGAAACAATTCTAACACAATCACCATAAAACACACACGGGCGAGAAGCCGTTCAATTGCTCTGTGTGTGGGAAGGCATTTTCACGTAAATCAATCTTCACAGGCACCAGAAAACACACACGGGCGAGAAGCCGTTCAATGCTCTGTGTGTGGGAAGGCATTTTCACGGAAATCAATCTTCACAGGCACCAGAAAACACACACGGGCGAGAAGCCATTCAAGTGCTCTGTTTGTGGGAAGGCATTTTCACAGAAATCAAATCTTCACAGTCACCAGAAAACACACTCGGGCGAGAAGCCATTCAAGTGCTCTGTTTGTGGGAAGGCATTTTCACAGAAATCAACTCTAAACAATCACCAGAAAACACACTCGGGCGAGAAGCCATTCAAGTGCTCTGTTTGTGGGAAGGATTTGCATGGAAGTCAGCTCTTCACAGGCACCAGAAAACACACTCGGGTGAGAAGCCATTAAATTGCTCTACGAGGGAGAGCACATGTTTACAGTCATCACCCCGAAACAAGCATCAGAAGATCCGCAATGATAGGGAAGTGAAATCAAATAGTGAAATTCAAAGTGCTGAAATGAGTCCGGAAAAAAATGCATCTTTCGAACCTAGGCAGGTGGATCCTGAGAGATTGCTAAATGTAGCGGATGCAATGAGCCTGGATGTAGTGGATGTCATGAGTCCTGACAACAATACCTCTTTCGATCTCATGCAGTTGGATCCTGAGAGGTTGCTGGATGTCATGAGTCCTGACGACAATTCCTCTTTCGACCCCATGCAGGTGGATACTGAGACATGGCTGCTGGAGTGGCTGGAGAGTCAAAGTTTTGAGAACTTCTGTTAACTCTTGAAGTCCTGGAATGTGCATGTTTGTGTCTCTGTTAGATCAGTTAATACGGAACGAATTATTAATTCCATGATTTACAGTACACCAAGCTAGACTAATGTTGTGAATGCTCTATAATGTGTTCAGATGAACGTATTCCTTTTAAGTTCCAGAAGTGTTCACTTATTTCAGGATGACAACAATGTTATACTTCTATAGATGCGTTGCTTCGTCTGGTGGTTGTATCATCGGGACTGGTAAATGTGGGTGTTTATGGTAGAAGGTGCCATGTCATCTTCTCACTGCTAATTGCGTGTTAAAGTTTATTCTAGACTTCGTCACGTTAAGGTGGTGCTTTGTAGTGCAATCGGATTACTTGTTGATGTGTTGTGAAGCGCAGTGGTTGTGTGGTGGTTCAATTTCTAATTTTACTCTCGTGGTTAAGTGGTTTTGTTGTGCTAAAGTTGGAGAAATACTGTGATCACAACTTTGCTCAATATTTTAAACTTTCTTATTTTTTTTATCATTGTGTAATAAATAAATAACTTAAAATAATAGGTTTCAGAGTGTGCGTGGATTGCACGTTCGTTTTTCTTGTGTTTGATGGCTTGGACTTCTGGACGAATGGCTTCAGTCGAAAAGGACGTCAATGGGGAAATCGAAGTTTACGTGTTAGATTTTAAGAATATGTTTTAACTGTTGAAATTGGAAATAATCTGCCTAGTTCCTTCCTGTTTGAGCATGCATATAATAAAGATTTCGATTCGAGTGTTAACGTGAATTTTCTTGCAGATTAATAAAGACCTGAATTGTTTTTAAAGATGACTGATCGTACGTTATTTCAACCATATCCTTCCTTTAAAAAAACACGGACGAGTAGACATACACACACAAGTGTGTTTATAAACACGACTGTCTATACAGCGGTGTGCATTCACACACGAGTGGGCATGTGTCTACGAGTTTTAACTTTAATTTTCTTGCAGAACAATAAATCTGACATGTTAAAGATGACAAATCGTCCCTTATTGCTACAATGTTCATAGCGAACACGTGTGGAGGCGAGTTTCAGGTGAAGCATCTCCAGCACACAAGTTTACCCTCACCTGGCAGCATCGTGGCTGTCCGCTGATCACACTCGTGATGTCACACTCATGACGTCACACGCACGAGCTGTAGGGGCGGGGCTCTGTCCGCTCAGTGGCGCTGTTTTCATTAATTTAGC
>NW_024705701.1:20000-22500 GCF_018977255.1 Callorhinchus milii | reverse complement strand
CCTCCTGACGTGAAAGGCGCTTTATAAATGGAATCTTGTTGTTGTTGTTAGTAAAATGTTCGGAATAATATCGGCAGACACCAAAACATGTAAGAATCTTACCTGTTTCTGTCTCTGCTCCGAATATACCCCGGCACCGCCCTTGGCCGTCGACGCCGAATGGCAAAGAAAGGCAAATTCGCTCTCCACGGCCCACATACCGGAATTCCGACTCCGCCGGAATCCGCAAATCCGTTACAATAGTGACCGCACTAATTCAGAGAAACGGCTGTTTCGACCCAACAACAAGAATGGGATCACCGGAGCATGTTGGAGGAGGCCGGGCCGTGGTCGGCTGCCCACGTGTCGGCGTGTCTCGATCACGTTCATCGGCCCGATCCAAGTAACCGGAGAAATCCGGATTGCACGCCGGATTGTGTGAGAGCAACTGAGAGAGTGTGAGAGTGACTGAGTGAGAGCAACTGAGAGAGTGTGAGAGCGACTGAGAGAGTGTGAGAGCAACTGAGAGAGTGTGAGAGAGATAGTTTGAGAGCAACGGAGAGTGTGTGAGAGCGAGTGAGAGAGACAGAGAGAGGGAGAGTGTGAAAGAGAGAGAGAGCGACTGAGAGCAACTGAGAGTGAGAGCGACGGAGAGAGAGTGTGAGAGCGACAGAGAGTGAGAGCGACTGAGAGTGGGAGAGCGACTGAGACAGAGAGAGTGTGAGAGCGACAGAGAGATAGAGTGAGAGCGACTGAGAGAGAGTGTGAGAGCAACTGAGACTGTGAGAGATAGTGTGAGAGAAAGAGTGAGAGACTGAGAGTGTGAGAGTGACAGTGTGAGAACGACTGAAAGTGTGAGAGCGACTGAGTCAGAGAGAGTGAGAGCGACTGAGAGAGAGCGACAGAGTGTGAGAGCGACGGAGAGAGTGTGAGAGCGACAGAGTGAGAGCGACTGAGAGAGTGAGAGTGACAGAGTGTGAGAGCAACTAAGAGTGTGAGAGCGACTGAGAGAGTGTGTGAGAGCGACTGAGTGTGATAGCGACTGAGAGAGTGTGAGAGCGACAGAGTGTGAGAGCGACAGAGAGTGAGAGCGACTGAGAGTGGGAGAGCGACTGAGACAGAGAGAGTGTGAGAGCGACAGAGAGAGAGAGTGTGAGAGCAACTGAGACTGTGAGAGATAGTGTGAGAGAAAGAGTGAGAGACTGAGTGTGAGAGTGACAGTGTGAGAGCGACTGAAAGTGTGAGAGCGACTGAGTCAGAGAGAGTGAGAGCGACTGAGAGAGAGCGACAGAGTGTGAGAGCGACGGAGAGAGTGTGAGAGCGACAGAGTGAGAGCGACTGAGAGAGTGAGAGTGACAGAGTGTGAGAGCAACTAAGAGTGTGAGAGCGACTGAGAGAGTGTGTGAGAGCGACTGAGTGTGATAGCGACTGAGAGAGTGTGAGAGCGACAGAGTGTGAGAGCGACAGAGAGTGAGAGCGACTGAGAGTGGGAGAGCGACTGAGACAGAGAGAGTGTGAGAGCGACAGAGAGAGAGAGTGTGAGAGCAACTGAGACTGTGAGAGATAGTGTGAGAGAAAGAGTGAGAGACTGAGAGTGTGAGAGTGACAGTGTGAGAGCGACTGAAAGTGTGAGAGCGACTGAGTCAGAGAGAGTGAGAGCGACTGAGAGAGAGCGACAGAGTGTGAGAGCAACGGAGAGAGTGTGAGAGCGACAGAGTGAGAGCGACTGAGAGAGTGAGAGTGACAGAGTGTGAGAGCAACTAAGAGTGTGAGAGCGACTGAGAGAGTGTGTGAGAGCGACTGAGTGTGATAGCGACTGAGAGAGTGTGAGAGCGACAGAGTGTGAGAGCGACGGAGAGTGTGAGCGACTGAGTGTGAGAGCGACTGAGAGACAGTGTGTGAGAGCGACTGAGAGACAGTGTGTGAGAGCGACTGAGAGTGAGAGTGTGAAAGAGAGCGACTGAGAGTGTGAGAGACTGTGTGTGAGAGCGACTGAGACAGTGTGAGAGTGTGAGAGCGACTGAGAGACAGAGAGTGAGAGCGACTGAGAGTGTGAGAGCGACGGAGAGAGTGAGAGCGACTGAGAGTGTGATAGCGACTGAGAGACAGTGTGTGAGAGCGACTGAGTGTGTGAGAGTGACTGAGAGTGAGAGCGACTGAGACAGTGTGAGAGCGACTGAGTGTGTGAGAGTGACTGAGAGTGAGAGCGACTGAGAGTGTGAGAGCGACAGAGAGAGTGTGAGAGCGACTGAGAGAGAGAGAGCGACTGAGAGTGTGAGAGCGACGGAGAGAGTGTGATAGCGACTGAGTGTGTGAGAGCGACTAAGAGAGAGAGACTGAGAGAGAGAGCGACTGAGAGTGTGAGAGACTGAGAGTGTGTGAGAGCGACGGAGAGAGTGTGGAGCGACTGAGAGTGAGAGCGACAGAGTGTGAGAGTGACTGAGAGAGACAGAGTGTGTGAGAGCGACTGAGTGAGAGAGAGAGAGAGTGTGAGAGCGACTGAGTGAGAGAGAGAGAGAGT
>NW_024705701.1:0-15000 GCF_018977255.1 Callorhinchus milii | reverse complement strand
AGAGAGAGAGAGAGAGAGAGACAGAGAGAGAGAGACAGAGAGAGAGAGACAGAGAGAGAGAGACAGAGAGAGAGGCACAGAGAGAGGGACAGAGAGGGAGACAGAGAGACAGACAGAGAGAGAGGGAGAGAGAGAGAGGGACAGAGAGAGAGAGACAGAGAGAGAGACAGAGAGAGAGAGAGACAGAGAGAGGGTGTGAGAGAGAGAGTGTGTGAGAGCGACTGAGAGTGTGAGAGTGTGAGAGCGACTGAGAGTGTGAGAGCGACAGAGTGTGAGAGCGACTGAGAGAGTGTGAGAGCGACTGAGAGTGAGAGCGACGGAGAGTGTGAGAGCGACGGAGAGAGTGTGTGAGAGCGACGGAGAGTGTGAGAGCGACTGAGTGTGTGAGAGCGACTGAGAGACAGAGAGTGAGAGCGACTGAGAGAGAGTGTGAGAGCGACTGAGAGAGAGTGTGAGAGCGACTGAGAGTGTGAGAGCGACTGAGTGTGTGAGAGCGACTGAGAGTGTGAGAGCGACTGAGAGTGTGAGAACGACGGAGAGAGTGTGAGAGCGACTGAGTGTGTGAGAGCGACTGAGAGAGAGAGTGAGAGCGACTGAGAGAGTGTGAGAGCGACTGAGAGAGTGTGATAGCGACTGAGAGAGAGTGTGAGAGCGACTGGGAGAGAGAGAGAGAGTGTGAGAGCGACTGAGAGACAGTGTGTGAGAGCGACTAAGAGAGAGAGAGTGAGAGAGACTGAGAGAGTGTGAGAGAAAGAGAGCGACTGAGAGTGTGAGAGACTGAGTGTGTGAGAGCGACTGAGAGAGTGTGAGAGCGACTGGGAGAGAGAGAGAGTGTGAGAGCGACTGAGAGAGAGTGTGAGAGCGACTGGGAGAGAGAGAGAGTGTGAGAGCGACTGAGAGACAGTGTGTGAGAGCGACTAAGAGAGAGAGAGAGACTGAGAGAGTGTGAGAGAAAGAGAGAGCGACTGAGAGTGTGAGAGACTGAGAGCGTGAGAGCGACTGAGACAGTGTGAGAGTGTGAGAGCGACTGAGAGTGTGAGAGCGACTGAGAGACAGAGAGAGTGAGAGCGACTGAGAGAGAGTGTGAGAGCGACGGAGAGAGAGTGTGAGAGCGACGGAGAGAGAGTGTGAGAGCGACGGAGAGTGTGAGAGCGACGGAGAGAGTGTGAGAGCGACTGAGAGTGTGAGAGCGACTGAGTGTGAGAGCGACTGAGAGAGTGTGTGAGAGCGACTGAGAGTGTGAGAGCGACTGAGACAGTGTGAGAGAGAGTGTGAGAGCGACTGAGAGACAGAGAGAGAGCGACTGAGAGAGAGTGTGAGAGCGACTGAGAGTGTGAGAGCGACTAAGAGTGTGAGAGCGACTGAGAGAGACAGAGAGAGTGTGACTGAGAGTGAGAGCGACTGAGTATGAGAGCGACTGAGAGTGTGAGAGCGACTGAGAGACAGTGTGTGAGAGCGACTGAGAGAGTGAGAGAGACTGAGAGAGAGTGTGAAAGAGAGAGCGACTGAGAGTGTGAGAGACTGAGAGTGTGAAAGCGACTGAGAGACAGTGTGAGAGTGTGAGAGCGACTGAGTGTGTGAGAGCGACTGCGAGACAGAGAGTGAGAGCGACTGAGAGTGTGAGAGCGACTGAGAGTGTGTGAGAGCGACTGAGAGAGTGAGAGCGACGGAGAGAGTGTGAGAGCGACTGAGAGAGAGTGTGAGAGCGACTGAGAGACAGTGTGTGAGAGCGACTAAGAGAGAGAGAGAGTGAGAGAGACTGAGAGAGTGTGAGAGAAGAGAGAGCGACTGAGAGTGTGTGAGAGCGACTGAGAGACAGTGTGAGAGAGAGTGTGAGAGCGACTGAGTGTGTGAGAGCGACTGAGATACAGAGAGTGAGAGCGACTGAGAGAGAGTGTGAGAGCGACTGAGAGTGTGAGAGCGACGGAGTGTGAGAGCGACTGAGAGTGTGTGAGAGCGACTGGGAGACAGTGTGTGAGAGCGACTAAGAGAGAGAGAGAGACTGAGAGAGAGAGTGTGAGAGAAAGAGAGAGCGACTGAGAGTGTGAGAGACTGAGAGTGTGTGAGAGCGACAGAGACAGTGTGAGAGTGTGAGAGCGACTGAGTGTGTGAGAGCGACTGAGAGTGTGAGAGCGACTGAGTGTGTAAGAGCGACAGAGAGTGTGAGAGCGACTGAGAGTGTGAGAACGACGGAGAGAGTGTGAGAGCGACTGAGTGTGTGAGAGCGACTGAGAGAGAGAGTGAGAGCGACTGAGAGAGTGTGAGAGCGACTGAGAGAGTGTGATAGCGACTGAGAGTGTGAGAGCGACTGGAGAGAGAGAGAGAGTGTGAGAGCGACTGAGAGACAGTGTGTGAGAGCGACTAAGAGAGAGAGAGAGTGAGAGAGACAGAGAGTGTGAGAGAAAGAGAGAGCGACTGAGAGTGTGAGAGACTGAGTGTGTGAGAGCGACTGAGAGACAGTGTGAGAGAGTGTGAGAGCGACTGGGAGAGAGAGAGAGAGTGTGAGAGCGACTGAGAGACAGTGTGTGAGAGCGACTAAGAGAGAGAGAGAGTGAGAGAGACTGAGAGAGTGTGAGAGAAAGAGAGAGCGACTGAGAGTGTGAGAGACTGAGAGTGTGTGAGAGCGACTGAGAGACAGTGTGAGAGAGTGTGAGAGCGACTGAGTGTGTGAGAGCGACTGAGATACAGAGAGTGAGAGCGACTGAGAGAGAGTGTGAGAGCGACTGAGAGTGTGAGAGCGACGGAGTGTGAGAGCGACTGAGAGTGTGTGAGAGCGACTGAGAGTGTGTGAGAGCGACTGGGAGACAGCGTGTTAGAGCGACTAAGAGAGAGAGAGAGACTGAGAGAGAGAGTGTGAGAGAAAGAGAGAGCGACTGAGAGTGTGAGAGACTGAGAGTGTGTGAGAGCGACAGAACAGTGTGAGAGTGTGAGAGCGACTGAGTGTGTGAGAGCGACTGAGAGTGTGAGAGCGACTGAGTGTGTGAGAGCGACTGAGAGTGTGAGAGCGACTGAGAGTGTGAGAACGACGGAGAGAGTGTGAGAGCGACTGAGTGTGTGAGAGCGACTGACAGAGAGTGAGAGCGACTGAGAGAGTGTGAGAGCGACTGAGAGTGTGTGAGAGCGACTGAGACAGTGTGAGAGCGACTGAGAGTGTGTGAGAGCGACTGAGAGAGTGTGAGAGCGACTGAGAGTGTGTGAGAGCGACTGAGACAGTGTGTGAGAGCGACTAAGAGAGAGAGAGTGACAGACTGAGAGAGTGTGAGAGAAAGAGAGAGCGACGGAGAGAGAGTGTGAGAGCGACTGAGAGAGTGAGCGCGACTGAGAGTGTGAGAGCGACTGAGAGTGTGAGAGCGACGGAGAGAGTGTGAGAGCGACTGAGTGTGAGAGCGACTGAGAGAGACAGTGTGAGAGCGACTGAGAGAGAGTGTGAGCGACTGAGAGTGTGAGAGCAACGGAGAGAGAGAGCGACTGAGAGTGTGAGCGACGGAGAGAGTGTGAGAGCGACTGAGAGACAGAGTGTGAGAGCGACAGAGTGTGAGAGCGACGGAGAGAGAGTGACTGAGAGAGTGAGAGCGACTGAGAGTGAGTGTGTGAGCGACTGAGTGTGAGAGCGACTGAGAGACAGAGTGTGAGAGCGACTGAGAGTGTGAGAGCGACGGAGAGAGAGTGTGAGAGCGACTGAGAGAGAGAGCGACTGAGTGTGAGAGCGACTGAGAGACAGAGTGTGAGCGACTGAGAGAGAGTGAGAGCGACGGAGAGAGAGAGACACACGCACACACACACACACACACACACACGCACACACACACACACACGCACACACACGCAGACACACGCGGTATACCATTGGGACGATAACAATAATATTCACGTCAACAGTCACGTTGATTGCCATTCGAATAATCAAACCCCCTCATCTCCCCCTCTCCCCCCTCCCCCTGACCGTCCCCCCTCCCCCTGACCGTCTCCCCCTCCCCCTGACCGTCTCCCCCTCCCCCTGACCGTCCCCCCTCCCCCTGACCGTCCCCCCTCCCCCTGACCGTCCCCCCTCCCCCTGACCGTCCCCCCTCCCCCTGACCGTCCCTCCCTCCCCCTGACCGTCCCCCCTCCCTCCCCTCCCCCTGACCGTCCCCCCTCCCCCTGACCGTCCCCCCTCCCTCCCTTCCCCCTGACCGTCCCCCCTCCCCCTGACCGTCTCCCCCTCCCCCTGACCGTCTCCCCCTCCCCCTGACCATCCCCCCTCCCCCTGACCGTCCCCCCCTCCCCCTGACCGTCCCCCCCTCCCCCTGACCGTCCCCCCTCCCCCTGACCGTCCCCCCCCCCCTGACCGTCCCCCCTCCCTCCCCTCCCCCTGACCGTCCCCCCTCCCTCTCCTCCCCCTGACCGTCCCCCCTCCCCCTGACCGTCCCCCCCTCCCCCTGACCGTCCCCCCCTCCCCTGACCGTCCCCCCTCCCCCTGACCGTCCCCCCTCCCTCCCCTCCCCCTGACCGTCCCCCCTCCCTCTCCTCCCCCTGACCGTCCCCCCTCCCCCTGACTGTCTCCCCCTCCCCCTGACCGTCTCCCCCTCCCCCTGACCGTCCCCCCTCCTCCCTCCCTCCCCTCCCCCTGACCGTCCCCCCTCCCCCTGACCGTCTCCCCCTCCCCGACCGTCCCCCCTCCCCCTGACCGTCCCCCCCTCCCCCTGACCGTCCCCCCCTCCCCCTGACCGTCCCCCCTCCCCCTGACCGTCCCCCCTCCTCCCTCCCTCCCCCTGACCGTCCCCCCTCCCCCTGACCGTCCCCCCTCCCCCTGACCGTCCCCCTCCTCCCTCCCCCCCCCCCCCGCGCGATGCCATGCGGGTACCTTGTGTATCTGGTGGTTGCCATCCTGTCCGGTCCTGTGCTGCCCCGGGAGCCGAGTCGAGCCGTCGGGGCTGTGCTCAGGGCTGGGGCTGTGCTGGCAGGGCTCAGGGCTGGCAGGGCAGGGCTGGCAGGGCAGGGCTGGCAGGGCTCAGGGCTGGCAGGGCAGGGCGGGGCTGGCAGGGCGGGCGGCAGGGCAGGGCGGGCTGGCAGGGCGGGGCAGGCAGGGCAGGGCTCAGGGCTGGCAGGGCAGGGCTGGCAGGGCTCAGGGCTGGCAGGGCTCAGGGCTGGGGCTGTGCTGGCAGGGCTCAGGGCTGGCAGGGCGGGGCAGGCAGGGCGGGGCTGGCAGGGCAGGGCTGGCAGGGCAGGGCAGGCAGGGCTGGCAGGGCAGGGCTCAGGGCAGGGCAGGGCTCAGGGCTGGCAGGGCAGGGCTGGCAGGGCAGGGCTGGCAGGGCAGGGCAGGGCAGGGCTGGCAGGGCAGGGCTGGCAGGGCAGGGCTGGCAGGGCAGGGGCAGGGCAGGGCAGGGCGGGCAGGGCTGGCAGGGCAGGGCTGGCAGGGCAGGGCTGGCAGGGCAGGGCAGGCAGGGCAGGGCAGGGCTGGCAGGGCAGGGCAGGGCAGGGCTGGCAGGGCAGGGCAGGGCAGGGCAGGGCAGGGCTGGCAGGGCAGGGCAGGGCTGGCAGGGCAGGGCAGGGCTCAGGGCTCAGGGCGTGAGGACCGACAGCGACCTGCAAACCACAGTCAGTTAGTCAGAGTAACAGCATCGTACACCCCCTCACCCCCCCCTCCCCTCACCCCCCCCTCCCCTCTCCCCCCCCCCCCCCCCCCCCCCCCCCTCCCCTCCCCCCTCACCCCCCCCCTCCCCTCACCCCCCCCCTCCCCTCACCCCCCCCCCCCCCCTCCCCTCACCCCCCCCTCCCCTCCCCTCCCCCCCCCCCCCCCCCCCCCCCCCCTCCCCTCACCCCCCCCCCCCCTCCCCCTCCCCTCACCCCCCCCCCCTCCCCCTCCCCCTCCCCCCCCCCCCCCTCCCCCTCCCCCCCCCCCTCCCCCCCCCCCCCTCCCCTCTCCCCCCCCCCCCCCCCCCCTCACCCCCCTCTCCCCTCACACCCCTCATCCTCTCACACACCATCTGCGTCACTAATGGCGGTCGCTCGCGTCTCCGGCTTTTCCCGCGCTTCGTCAGCGCCAATCAGGGACCGGGTCCGGCACAGCCAATCAGGGACCGGCTCCGGCTCCGGCGCAGCCAATCAGGGACCGGCTCCTCTCCCCCCCACAACCCCCCCTCACCCCCCCCTCCCCTCACCCCCCCTTCACCCCCCCCCTCCCCTCACCCCCCCTCCCCTCACCCCCCCCCCCCCCTCCCCCCCCCCCCCCCCCCCCCCCCCCCCCCCCCCCCCCCCCCCCTCCCCTCACCCCCCCTCCCCTCACCCCCCCCTCACCCCCCCCTCCCCTCACCCCCCTCTCCCCTCACCCCCCCCCCCTCACCATCAATACAGTATCAGTATATCAGTTTATCAGTATATTAGTATTATTAGTATATTACTATATTGTATATTAGTATATTATTATATGAATAGTTTATCAGTATATTAGTATTATTAGTATATTACTATATTAGTATTATATTAATATTGTCTTATTATAAGTTTTATATAATTACATTACTATATTGTATATTAGTATATCATTACATTACTATATTACTATATTTTATATTAGTATATCATTACATTACTATATTATATACATTAGTATATCATTACATTGCTATATTACTGTATTGTATATTAGTATATCATTGTATTACTATATTACTGTATTGTACATTAGTATATCATTACATTACTATACTACTGTATTGTACATTAGTATATCATTGTATTACTATATTACTGTATTGTGCATTAGTATATCATTGTATTACTATATTACTGTATTGTACATTAGTATATCATTGTATTACTATATTACTGTATTGTATATTAGTATATCATTGTATTACTATATTACTGTATTGTACATTAGTATATCATTACATTACTATATTACTGTATTGTATATTAGTATATCATTGTATTACTATATTACTGTATTGTACATTAGTATATCATTGTATTACTATATTACTGTATTGTACATTAGTATATCATTACATTACTATATTACTGTATTGTACATTAGTATATCATTACATTACTATATTACTATATTGTATATTAGTATATCATTACATTACTATATTATATACATTAGTATATCATTACATTACTATATTACTGTATTGTACATTAGTATATCATTACATTACTATATTACTGTATTGTACATTAGTATATCATTACATTACTATACTACTGTATTGTACATTAGTATATCATTATATTACTATATTGTATATTAGTATATCATTGTATTACTATATTACTGTATTGTACATTAGGATATCATTACATTACTATATTACTGTGTTGTATATTAGTATATCATTACATTACTATATTACTGTATTGTATATTAGTATATCATTGTACTACTATATTACTGTATTGTACATTAGTATATCATTGTATTACTATATTACTGTATTGTATATTAGTATATCATTGTATTACTATATTATTGTATTGTACATTAGTATATCATTGTATTACTATATTACTGTATTGTACATTAGTATATCATTACTATATTACTGTATTGTATATTAGTATAGCATTACATTACTATATTACTATATTGGATATTAGTATATCATTACATTACTATATTATATACATTAGTATATGATTGTATTACTATATTACTGTATTGTACATTAGTACATCATTACATTACTATATTACTATATTGGATATTAGTATATCATTGTATTACTATATTACTGTATTGTACATTAGTGTATCATTACATTACTATATTACTGTATTGTATATCAGTATATCATTACATTACTATATTACTGTATTGTATATTAGTATATCATTACATTACTATATTACTGTATTGTACATTAGTATATCATTGCATTACTATATTACTGTATTGTACATTAGTATATCATTGTATTACTATATTACTGTATTGTACATTAGTATATCATTGTATTACTATATTACTGTATTGTACATTAGTATATCATTGTATTACTATGTTACTGTATTGTATATTAGTATATCATTACATTACTATATTACTGTATTGTATATTAGTATATCATTACATTACTATATTACTGTATTGTATATTAGTATATCATTGTATTACTATATTACTGCATTGTACATTAGTATATGATCACATTACTATATTACTGTATTGTACATTAGTGTATCATTACATTACTATATTACTGTATTGTATATTAGTATATCATTGTATTACTATATTACTGTATTGTAGATTAGTATATCATTGTATTACTATATTACTGTATTGTACATTAGTACATCATTACATTACTATATTACTATATTGGATATTAGTATATCATTGTATTGCTATATTACTGTATTGTACATTAGTATATCATTACATTACTATATTACTGTATTGTATATCAGTATATCATTACATTACTATATTACTGTATTGTATATTAGTATATCATTACATTACTATATTACTGTATTGTACATTAGTATATCATTGCATTACTATATTACTGTATTGTACATTAGTATATCATTGTATTACTATATTACTGTATTGTACATTAGTATATCATTGTATTACTATATTACTGTATTGTACATTAGTATATCATTGTATTACTATATTGCTGTATTGTACATTAGTATATCATTGTATTACTATATTACTGTATTGTACATTAGTATATCATTACTTTACTATATTACTGTGTTGTATATTAGTATATCATTACATTACTATATTACTGTATTGTACATTAGTATATCATTGTATTACTATATTACTGTATTGTATATTAGTATATCATTGTATTACTATATTATTGTATTGTACATTAGTATATCATTGTATTACTATATTACTGTATTGTACATTAGTATATCATTACATTACTATATTACTGTATTGTATATTAGTATAGCATTACATTACTATATTACTATATTGTATATTAGTATATCATTACATTACTATATTATATACATTAGTATATGATTGTATTACTATATTACTGTATTGTACATTAGTACATCATTACATTACTATATTACTATATTGGATATTAGTATATCATTACATTACTATATTACTGTATTGTATATTAGTATATCATTACATTACTATATTACTGTATTGTATATTAGTATATCATTACATTACTATATTATATACATTAGTATATCATTACATTACTATATTACTGTATTGTACATTAGTATATCATTACATTACTATATTACTGTATTGTACATTAGTATATCATTACATTACTATACTACGGTATTGTACATTAGTATATCATTACATTACTATATTACTGTATTGTATATTAGTATATCATTGTATTACTATATTACTGTATTGTACATTAGTATATCATTGTATTACTATATTACTGTATTGTATATTAGTATATCATTGTATTACTATATTATTGTATTGTACATTAGTATATCATTGTATTACTATATTACTGTATTGTACATTAGTATGTCATTACATTACTATATTACTGTATTGTATATTAGTATAGCATTACATTACTATATTACTATATTGTATATTAGTATATCATTACATTACTATATTATATACATTAGTATATGATTGTATTACTATATTACTGTATTGTACATTAGTGCATCATTACATTACTATATTACTATATTGGATATTAGTATATCATTGTATTACTATATTACTGTATTGTACATTAGTATATCATTACATTACTATATTACTGTATTGTATATCAGTATATCATTACATTACTATATTACTGTATTGTATATTAGTATATCATTACATTACTACATTACTGTATTGTACATTAGTATATCATTGCATTACTATATTACTGTATTGTACATTAGTATATCATTGTATTACTATATTACTGTATTGTACATTAGTATATCATTGTATTACTATATTACTGTATTGTACATTAGTATATCATTGTATTACTATATTACTGTATTGTACATTAGTATATCATTACATTACTATATTACTGTATTGTATATTAGTATATCATTTTATTACTATATTATTGTATTGTACATTAGTATATCATTGTATTACTATATTACTGTATTGTACATTAGTATATCATTACATTACTATATTACTGTATTGTATATTAGTATAGCATTACATTACTATATTACTATATTGTATATTAGTATATCATTACATTACTATATTATATACATTAGTATATGATTGTATTACTATATTACTGTATTGTATATTAGTATATGATTGTATTACTATATTACTGTATTGTACATTAGTACATCATTACATTACTATATTACTATATTGGATATTAGTATATCATTGTATGACTATATTACTGTATTGTACATTAGTATATCATTACATTACTATATTACTGTATTGTATATCAGTATATCATTACATTACTATATTACTGTATTGTATATTAGTATATCATTACATTACTATATTACTGTATTGTACATTAGTATATCATTGCATTACTATATTACTGTATTGTACATTAGTATATCATTGTATTACTATATTACTGTATTGTACATTAGTATATCATTGTATTACTATATTACTGTATTGTACATTAGTATATCATTACATTACTATATTACTGTATTGTATATCAGTATATCATTACATTACTATATTACTGTATTGTATATTAGTATATCATTACATTACTATATTACTGTATTGTACATTAGTATATCATTGCATTACTATATTACTGTATTGTACATTAGTATATCATTGTATTACTATATTACTGTATTGTACATTAGTATATCATTGTATTACTATATTACTGTATTGTACATTAGTATATCATTGTATTACTATATTACTGTATTGTACATTAGTATATCATTACATTACTATATTACTGTATTGTATATTAGTATATCATTACATTACTATATTACTGTATTGTATATTAGTATATCATTACATTACTATATTACTGTATTGTATATTAGTATATCATTGTATTACTATATTACTGCATTGTACATTAGTATATCATCACATTACTATATTACTGTATTGTACATTAGTGTATCATTACATTACTATATTACTGTATTGTATATTAGTATATCATTGTATTACTATATTACTGTATTGTAGATTAGTATATCATTGTATTACTATATTACTGTATTGTACATTAGTATATCATTACATTACTATATTACTGTATTGTACATTAGTATATCATTACATTACTATATTACTGTATTGTACATTAGTATATCATTACATTACTATACTACTGTATTGTACATTAGTATATCATTACATTACTATATTACTATATTGTATATTAGTATATCATTGTATTACTATATTACTGTATTGTACATTAGTATATCATTACTTTACTATATTACTGTGTTGTATATTAGTATATCATTACATTACTATATTACTGTATTGTACATTAGTATATCATTGTATTACTATATTACTGTATTGTATATTAGTATATCATTGTATTACTATATTATTGTATTGTACATTAGTATATCATTGTATTACTATATTACTGTATTGTACATTAGTATATCATTACATTACTATATTACTGTATTGTATATTAGTATAGCATTACATTACTATATTACTATATTGTATATTAGTATATCATTACATTACTATATTATATACATTAGTATATGATTGTATTACTATATTACTGTATTGTACATTAGTACATCATTACATTACTATATTACTATATTGGATATTAGTATATCATTACATTACTATATTACTGTATTGTATATTAGTATATCATTACATTACTATATTACTGTATTGTATATTAGTATATCATTACATTACTATATTACTGTATTGTACATTAGTATATCATTACATTACTATATTACTGTATTGTACATTAGTATATCATTACATTACTATACTACGGTATTGTACATTAGTATATCATTACATTACTATATTACTGTATTGTATATTAGTATATCATTGTATTACTATATTACTGTGTTGTATATTAGTATATCATTACATTACTATATTACTGTATTGTACATTAGTATATCATTGTATTACTATATTACTGTATTGTATATTAGTATATCATTGTATTACTATATTATTGTATTGTACATTAGTATATCATTGTATTACTATATTACTGTATTGTACATTAGTATATCATTACATTACTATATTACTGTATTGTATATTAGTATAGCATTACATTACTATATTACTATATTGTATATTAGTATATCATTACATTACTATATTATATACATTAGTATATGATTGTATTACTATATTACTGTATTGTACATTAGTGCATCATTACATTACTATATTACTATATTGGATATTAGTATATCATTGTATTACTATATTACTGTATTGTACATTAGTATATCATTACATTACTATATTACTGTATTGTATATCAGTATATCATTACATTACTATATTACTGTATTGTATATTAGTATATCATTACATTACTATATTACTGTATTGTACATTAGTATATCATTGCATTACTATATTACTGTATTGTACATTAGTATATCATTGTATTACTATATTACTGTATTGTACATTAGTATATCATTGTATTACTATATTACTGTATTGTACATTAGTATATCATTGTATTACTCTCTTACTGTATTGTACATTAGTATATCAATACATTACTATATTATTGTATTGTACATTAGTATATCATTACATTACTATATGACTGTATTTTATATTAGTATATCATTACATTACTATATTACTATATTGTATATTAGTATATCATTACATTACTATATTATATACATTAGTGTATGATTGTATTACTATATTACTGTATTGTATATTAGTATATGATTGTATTACTATACTACTGTATTGTACATTAGTACATCATTACATTACTATATTGGATATTAGTATATCATTGTATTACTATATTACTGTATTGTACATTAGTATATCATTACATTACTATATTACTGTATTGTATATCAGTATATCATTACATTACTATATTACTGTATTGTATATTAGTATATCATTACATTACTATATTACTGTATTGTACATTAGTATATCATTGCATTACTATATTACTGTATTGTACATTAGTATATCATTGTATTACTATATTACTGTATTGTACATTAGTATATCATTGTATTACTATATTACTGTACTGTACATTAGTATATCATTGTATTTCTATATTACTGTATTGTACATTAGTATATCATTACATTACTATATTACTGTATTGTATATTAGTATATCATTACATTACTATATTACTGTATTGTATATTAGTATATCATTACATTACTATATTACTGTATTGTATATTAGTATATCATTGTATTACTATATTACTGTATTGTACATTAGTATATCATTGTATTACTATATTACTGTATTGTACATTAGTATATCATCACATTACTATGTTACTATATTGTACATGAGTGTATCATTACATTACTATATTACTGTATTGTATATTAGTATATCATTGTATTACTATATTACTGTATTGTAGATTAGTATATCATTGTATTACTATATTACTGTATTGTACATTAGTATATCATTACATTACTATATTACTGTATTGTATATTAGTATATCATTACATTACTATATTATATACATTAGTATATGATTGTATTACTATATTACTGTATTGTACATTAGTATATCATTGTATTACTATATTACTGTATTGTACATTAGTATATCATTACATTACTATATTACTGTATTGTATATTAGTATATCATTACATTACTATATTACTATATTGTATATTAGTATATCATTACATTACTATATTATATACATTAGTATATGATTGTATTACTATATTACTGTATTGTATATCAGTATATGATTGTATTACTATATTACTATATTGTACATTAGTACATCATTACATTACTATATTACTATATTGGATATTAGTATATCATTGTATTACTATATTACTGTATTGTACATTAGTATATCATTTCATTACTATATTACTGTATTGTATATTAGTATATCATTACATTACTATATTACTGTATTGTACATTAGTATATCATTGTATTACTATATTACTGTATCGTACATTAGTATATCATTGTATTACTATATTACTGTATTGTACATTAGTATATCATTACATTACTATATTACTGTATTGTATATTAGTATATCATTACATTACTATATTACTGTATTGTACATTAGTATATCATTGTATTACTATATTACTGTATTGTACATTAGTATATCATTGTATTACTATATTACTGTATTGTACATTAGTATATCATTGTATTACTATATTACTGTATTGTACATTAGTATATCATTGTATTACTATATTACTGTATTGTACATTAGTATATCATTACATTACTATATTACTGTATTGTATATTAGTATATCATTACATTACTATATTACTGTATTGTATATTAGTATATCATTATATTACTATATTACTGTATTGTACATTAGTATATCATTGTATTACTATATTACTGTATTGTACATTAGTATATCATTGTATTACTATATTACTGTATTGTACATTAGTATATCATTGTATTACTATATTACTGTATTGTACATTAGTATATCATTACATTACTATATTACTGTATTGTACATTAGTATATCATTACATTACTATATTACTGTATTGTATATTAGTATATCATTATTACTATATTACTGTATTGTATATTAGTATATCATTATATTACTATATTACTATATTGTATATTAGTATATCATTACATTACTATATTATATACATTAGTATATGATTGTATTACTATATTACTGTATTGTATATTAGTATATCATTACATTACTATATTACTGTATTGTATATTAGTATATCATTGTATTACTATATTACTGTATTGTACATTAGTAATCATTACATTTCTATATTACTATATTGGATATTAGTATAT
>NW_024705700.1:25031-27225 GCF_018977255.1 Callorhinchus milii | reverse complement strand
CCCTTCTGCATATTTGGACTTCGCGTGTGTCTCATCATCACGGTGGCTGGGAGATGTTAACTATCTCGCCTGGTACGCAGGAGGTCGTGGGTTCCAACGTGCGAGCTCACTCATAGCGCTGGCTAGAGAGCACATCTTGGGTCTATGTGGGTTCCATCCCGACCCCTTCTGCATATTTGTACTTCGCGTGTGTCTCGTCATCACGGTGGCCGGGAGATGTTAACTACCTCGCCTGGTACGCAGGAGGTCGTGGGTTCCAACTCGACGTGCGAGCTCACTCATAGCGCTGGCTAGAGAGCACATCTTGGGTCTATGTGGGTTCCATCCCTACCCCTTCTGCATATTTGGACTTCGCGTGTGTCTCATCATCACGGTGGCCGGGAGATGTTAACTATCTCGCCTGGTACAGAGGGGGTCGTGGCTTCCAACTCGACGTGCGAGCTCACTCATAGCGCTGGCTAGAGAGCACATCTTGGGTCTATATGGGTTATCTCCCCCGTACACCGGGAATCTCGCAAAGTGAACCTGAGTTAAGGAGACCACACGGCGTCACGTCATGGTCACGTGGTACCCACTTGCCCCACCTCCGCCCAGAACATGAACGAGCGCATTCTGTGCGTGCCGGTGCCGAGAGGCTTCGACGTGGATCTGAAGGAGTGGAACGAGACCGTCCTGAGGACGCTCGTGGCCAACCCCAGGGCTCACACGGTGAGGTTCCCCCTCGGGCCGGCTCGGCACCACCGGCAATTGCCCGAGGAATAGTGTAATGTATAGTGTAGTGTAGTGTAGTATAGTGTAGTGTATAGTGTAGTGTATAGTGTAATGTAGTGTAGTGTAATTTATAGTGTAGTGTATAGTGTAGTGTATATTGTAATGTACATTATAGTGTAATGTATAGTGTAGTGTATAGTGTAATGTATAGTGTAGTGTATAGTGTAGTGTATAGTGTAATGTACATTATAGTGTAATGTATAGTGTAGTGTATAGTGTATATATTGTAATGTACATTATAGTGTAATGTATAGTGTAGTGTATAGTGTAATGTATAGTGTAATGTATAGTGTAGTGTATAGTGTAGTGTATAGTGTACATGTAATAGTGTAGTGTATAGTGTAGTGTATATGTAATGTACATTATAGTGTAATGTATAGTGTAGTGTATAGTGTAGTGTATATTGTAATGTACATTATAGTGTAATGTATAGTGTAGTGTATAGTGTAGTGTATATTGTAATGTACATTATAGTGTAATGTATAGTGTAGTGTATATTGTAATGTACATTATAGTGTAGTGTATAGTGTAGTGTAGAGTGTAATATCCTAGTACAGCACACCGGTGTGTTGAAGAGCAAAGCCACAACGTTGACGATCTTGAGTACGGTGCTGTTCCGCCAGTAACTACAACCGGCATCATCAGGCCAAAGCCACATTTGAGCCAGCTCTGTCACCGCAAGGGAGGGGCATGCGACATCACCGCCACGCCAGTTCATTTTGCCCTTCCCACACTCGCCCAGGTTGGCTTCGACCAGTACCAGTACCGGTTGATCAACTAGTTCTGCTACGACAACGCGGTGCTGTGGATCAGCAAGTACTTCCCGCATCTCGTGGTGCTGCACACACTCATCCTGACGGCCACCAGGAACTTCTGGTTCAGGTTCCCGGAGACGAGCTCCAAGATCGAGCACTTTGTGTGCGTGCTGGGTAAGTGCATGGACTCGCAGTGGACCACGCACGCCGTGCACGAAGCCGCACTGGACGGGTTGGCGTCAGCGGCGGCGCTGCAGCCGCCAGCGCCGCCCGCCACAGTGGGGAGCTGCAGGTTAGAAGGGGCTGACTACGAAGAGACGGCCACGCCTCCTTCCTGCCTTAGTCATCCCTTGCCCCCTTAAGTAACAAAACTAAAAAGTTCCCCCTTTTGGGGGGAGACCCTGCGTGGGTTTGGGGTAGAGGTTGCACAGAGGTGGTAAACTACGAGTTGCTACATCCGCGGCTAACAAGCTCAAACGGACGAATGTAGCCTCATATTCTCAGCCCTCAAATGGACTTCTTGCCCAATAGTGCGAATCCACTCAATGAGTTCAGTAATGTTTGCTAGGTCAAAGTAGGGGAGTTTGCTAAAACGGCCATTAAACCGATCATCTGTCATATCTACGCATGCCGTGCGCGGTCTCGTTCCGTTTCACGAGGCCGTTTAC
>NW_024705700.1:24551-25001 GCF_018977255.1 Callorhinchus milii | reverse complement strand
TTTGGGACAGCGAGCCCGTTCACGCATCTTGCTATCCCCTGCTTTTCATAACCAGTTTGGCTTACGGTTGGCGGTGTGTGGGGAGCGGTGGTGAAGCGGTTAGCGCTACGCTGCGCTATGAACCCGGCGACCCAGGTTCGATTTCCGCTCACGGCCAACACCAGCGACGATTATCTGAAACACGTTCCTTCGGAGTGGGCAGGTAGTAACTTGGTTGGACAGCGCATTCGTGCACGACAGACAAACAATCCCTGGTGGGCAGTGTGGAACCTGTTTCTACCTGTACCAGTTCTGGGCCTCCTCTAGGTCTTCAGCATCGAAGAGGTGTTATCACTAGCGGTTCTTTTACTCTCATAGGGACCTCTAACGGCCACACAGTGAATAATGATCTCAGCTTGCCCAGCCCCCCAAGGCGTGGAATCTCACTTGTCCTGCTAGAACTAACGAGAA
>NW_024705700.1:22689-24521 GCF_018977255.1 Callorhinchus milii | reverse complement strand
TTGGTGTGCGTGTGTATGTGCGTCACGATGTGGGTGTCTGAGTCTGTATGGGTCTCTGGGTCTCTGTGGGTCTCTGCGGGTCTGTGGGTCTCTATGGGTCTCTACGGGTCTCTGTGAGTCCTGATGGGTCTCTGCGGGTCTCTATGAGTCACTATGGGTCTCTGTGGGTCTTCGTGGATCTCTGTGGGTCTGTGGGTCTCAGAATGTCAATGGGTCTCTGCAGGTCTCTGTGAGTCTCTATGGGTTTCTGTGAGTCTCTAAGGGTTTCTGTGAGACTCTTATGTATCTTTGTGGGTCTCTGTAGGTGTCTACGGGTCTCTACGGTTCTCTGTGAGTCTCTGTGAGTCTCTATGGGTCTCTGTGTGTCTCTATGGGTCTCTATGGGTCTATGTGGGTCTCTACATTTCTCTGTGAGTCTCTGTGAGTCTCGATGGGTCTCTGTGGGTCTCTGTGCGTCTCTGTGGGTCTCTATGGGTCTCTGTGCGTCTGTGCGTCATGACGCGTCGCCAAATGTCCACGCAATCCCACGCGCGCAGCGACCCGAGATCCGACGAACTCCCCGCCGTGGAGAAGCTGCCTTCGGAGTCTCCGCCGCCGGCACCGCCGCGGCCCTCCGTCCGATTCGTCGACCCCGGCGAGGCCGCCACGCCCCCGACCGGCCCCCCGGAGCAGAACGAGGGCCGGCGGACGCCGTCGGATGGTCGTGATGTGGATGGCCTACGCCACCACGATGTGCGTCTACGCGCTCACCTGTGCCCACGTCTTCTACTGGGTGGTGACCGGCAGGTGAGATGGGGGGGGGGGGGCGGCGCTGCCGCGGAGCGGTGGCGTGGCACCGGATCGCCGTGCGGCAGCCTTCTGGCTTTGGTCTGCGGGCTTTTCGGCGATCGTGGAGATGCGGTTAGCGCGGGCGGGACACCGCTACGTGTATCGTAACGTTTTACCGGTGGCTTCGTGGGAGATCTTCCGCGTTGGGACGAGGGTCGACGGGCGGGCGCTGAGTTCTCTGTGCTGGGGGGGGGTGGGGGGGGCGCTGACACGGCAGGCTCAAGGAGTACAGCTTCGCGGAGGCGCGCCAGGAGACGGGGGTGGAGGACATTCCGGACGTGCGCAACGACTTTGCCTTCCTCCTGCACCTGGTGGACAAGTACGACCCCTGCTACGCGTGCAAGTTCTCTGTCTTCCTGTCCGAGGTGAGGAGAAGCCGCTCGCAGAGCGCCGCACGTTCGACGGAGCCGACCGCGCCGATCGGACAAGGACAACAAACTGTGGGTCTCTGTGTGGTGAGCGTGGTGCTGGCCACCCACCCCCTCGTGTGCCGCCCTTCTGGCCTGCATAGAGGTGCTCGCTAACGGCACTTGCCCCAACAGTCCGTCGAGGCTATACGGGGGATGTTGAGTCTTTGGGTCTCTGTCTGAGTCTATGGGCCGTGTTAGTCTATGTGCAAGTTATGTACTGACTAATTATAAGGGGGCCGTATCGGTGGTGAATGTCAAAGTCTGAGCGAGACCTCAAGCCGCATCATCTCTACATAACAAAAAGGCTCAGTCCCTTTTACACGCACCTTTACATCATCCGCACCTAGTTTACACAACAAAGGCTCATTCAAGTTTCTAATAGCAGGATAGTCATAGGTGGGTGTGGCGGATTCATACGAACAGCGGGGACTATGAGAGGGTATAGTCGCGCTGGTGGAGGCCTCTAGATTTCCGGTTGCAAGGTTAGCCCGCTTTGGATCGTTCCGCCTGGTTTTCCTTCTTTAAACTGCGACGGGTATAAGTACAGCGCACCTCACATTACCTGCAATACGAGGGGCAATACCGAGGAAAGGT
>NW_024705700.1:18773-22659 GCF_018977255.1 Callorhinchus milii | reverse complement strand
TAAGAATATGAGACCTCAAGCTCCGGGAACCTGCTTGAAGATTCTGGAAGGGGGCGTGGGCCACACCGGGGTGTATACAGTGATACCTCGGTTCACGAACGCTTCGGTTCACGAACAACTCGGTTCACGACCAGAAAATTTCATAAAAATATGCTTCGGTTCACGAACTCCGCTTCGGTTCACGAACAGGAGCCGCGCCCATTTTTATGCTAATTCCAGGCTGTCACATGGTCGTGATTTATTGTAACGGGAGCGAGCAATGCAAAATCAGCCGAGGGAGTACCCGCCTCCTCCTCCTCGGGGGCTCGCGACACGTGGTGCGCCCGCCTATTCTGCCCTTCACGCGCAGGCTACACGCGCGCGGCGCACGCACGCACGCGCGCGCGGACGCACGCACGCGCACGCGCATGCACGCGCGCGCACCCCGGAATGAGCGGAGAGGCACACATGCGCCAGCTGTGACAGTCATCCCTCTTCACCTAAAAATAAAAAAACCCCGAGCGATGGAGAGAGGAAACACCCTGAAGGAGATCCCCCTGATGTCCTTATGGAGGGGGACTCTCCCAAACAATAACCGCCTCCCACCCGCCTCCCACCTGCCTTCCTCCATGCCAGAGGTCATCTCAAGCAAGGTTAGTGTTCTCTCTTTATACATTACTATACTGTACAGTACTACAGTAATGTGTATTTGTCATTTGTTTCATATTTTTGTGCTTCAAAACCAAAAAAAAAGGTCAGAACGGATTAACCGAATTTACATTGAACCCTATGGGAAAATGTGCCTCGGTTCACGACCAATTCGGTTCACGACCAGAGTCATTTCACGAATTAAGTTCGTGAACCGAGGTATCACTGTATAAGGGGACCGAACCAGAGAAGGTTCGCTGCTGTTGCGGGTCTTGGTCCTGGCTGCGTCGCCGCTCGCCGTCATCTCTCTTCGTCGTGGCCGATCTCCTGCAGGGCTCTCACCGTCGCTGTCGCTGCGCTAGTCAAATAACCGTGCAGTTGGACGCCGACGATGGGGTTGTGAAGGGTCGGCTATGTGTAGCTACGTGGAGACGTTGATTTTTCTGCATCGTCCAGTGTGAGAATAAATAAGAAGGCCTCTACACGATATGTCTCGGAAGTCGCTCACTACATGCGTATAACGTCTTTACCGTCATGGGCCTCGCTGCTGAAACAAATCAAATCCATCCGCGCTTGGCTGCTGGTGCTGTTCCTGCTGCTGCTGTTGCTGCTGCTGCTGCTGCTGCTCCAGGTGAGTGAAAATAAGCTGAGGCAGGTGAACGTGGACCAAGCGTGGACCTTGTCGCATCTGACGGGGCTGCTGGCGATCAATGCGCAGGGCGAAAGCGAGCTGCATCTCTCAAGCTGGCAGCGGTGCCAGTGGACACATACCAGCTCACTCAGATACAGGTGCCCGTGGACACAGGTGCGATGCCACCATACCCCCACTAGTCCTTCGATAATGAGCAGTACGCTGACTAAGTCCCAAAATTTTCGATACAAATACCGCTACTAGATACAACAGGCCAAAACAGGATCAATAGAGTGCCGGGACATGCAATGTGGATATACAGATAGTGTATTCTCTAAGACCATATGTGGTAACAAGCATCGAATCGGCTAGAACTACTCCGCTACTCTGCCATGTGTGTACATCTACCAGCGTTAAAAAAGTCAGTTGCCGTTGTGCTTATTTTAACGCCCGGCGGCCTGTCGGTCGAACTGTGGTGTGATACTCCTTCGTTGAAAGGGCACACCCATTAAACACTTCTTTCCGCGTGTGCTAGCCCTACATGCCTCACTCTAGTCATAACCAGTTCTCTATAGTACTCCTCGAGAACACGGCTAGCGAGGAATGTTGCGAACTAGGATGGAGTATCCCCTAGGGAGACTAGGCCTATACGTAGCTTTTTTTGTGGGTCTAGATTGCATGGTGATCTTGACTTGGGCCTGGGTTTCTTGTGTTGAGGCGTTGATGCTAACCAGCATGTTGTGTAGGCCATTGTGACGATACGTCAATCTACCGAGAATCTTTCGGCACACGTAATCTCGCTCTGACCGCATCATAACCAAGGGTGACCGGCCCCTGGCCACCTTACAAAATACCCGTCAGGAACTGCTGTGAGACCGGGAAGATCTGAATTTATAGCCACTTCCTCTCCCTAGATCAACCAACGGGTCCTCTAAGCAATCCGGGCATTGACCGAGTATAAGGGCGAAATGGTTTACTCAAAGTAAAAACTCGGAGCTAGAGGAACGCAATCCCGTACTCAGAAGGGGGAGAAAGAACTAACCAGTCGCGTCACGCGGACTATCGAAGTAGCATGTTTTGTGCGTCAGCAGAAAGACAGTTCTTTAGCAAGTAAACTTTGTAGGCATTATCGGTGTACCTGGGACGAATGAGCAGTAGCTCGGAATGATGGTGACTAGATGAATCTGCGGGGCAGAGGAGGTCATCATAAACGGCACCAAGTGATGGCTGATCGCGTTTGCACAGCAAGAACCGAAGGGCGGGTGTTTTACACGGTAAGCCGCTCCATGCGTGGGGAAGGAGCTGTTGCCTGGACATTATACTTGTAGTGCTCTATGCCGAGTCTACGTCGAGTTTCCTCTGTCGGACTTAGCTCTTTCACCCTTGTGCGATTGGTACCTTAACACTCAACCCTTCCTAACAAGGGCTGGAGTCGTGGATGTAGTGCCTTTTGGCTCCAGCAGGTGGAAAGAAGTTAGGTTAACGTCTATTCTGCGTCTAAGGGATCAGCTCTGTCTCAGCTTAGTACCAAATGAGCTGTCTCCCCTGTGGTTCGCTCTCACTTAGCTTTAGGAGTGGCTTTAGTGTTAAGTGTACAGGGAAGTAACAAGTCCCTTTAGGTAGATAAGAGCCCTCGTGTCGACTGGTGGGTCAGAATCGACGAAGCAAACCCTACCCAAAATGGATCTGTTGGAGCGTCCTAACAGATTATCAGGTTATCATGACACAAAGATGCGGCGCAAGGGATGCTTGTTTCGTTAGGCACCCGCCCGCCATTTAACATTCCGAGACGCAAGCAAGCTGATGTTTATTTGACGGGAGGTCGTGGGGTGGCCCTCAGTGAATTGGATCAGTTCGGTCACGACACTTAGGTAGGTACTTTAGTCGCACGTTCTGATCTAACTTGCTTGTCTACGATTGTACGGCACCTTCCGGTGTGTGAGAAGAGACGCTCTTGCAGGCGTGCGCGATGGCTTGATTCTCTGGTAAATAGCCTCGCAGATCCATTGTCGGTGAAACTGGTTTGGAGGGACGATGTTATACCAGACAAGTGAGCAGTTTTTTCAGTTGCCGCATGGACTGAGACATGAAATTAACGTCGTCGGAAAAGGCCCAGAGAAACAGTCTTTGGAGGTAAGCAATTGCCCCGTCGATGACAGTCACAAGACTTGGAGGTACAGTTACAACCAGCCGTCCTCACCCCTCGCATGAGGAATTTACGTTGCTAGTTATCGCCCTACAGCTTTTCATTTATTAAACAGAAGGAAAGGATGACTGCTTAGCATCGGCGACACATACTTTCTTACGATGTATGAGGTTCACTAAATTACCGAACTGCTGGCACTGATGATGAACCACTAGATTATGTCATATTGTGTCATTCTTGTAGTCCCTTAGGCTGCCTAGACCTAGCGGTTCGCAGTAAGGCAATATTTGCAAGATATTCCGTTCCCCTCCGCTGTAGGAGGGGGACGCCTAAGGAATGTACCATTGTATGAGGCCTCAACCTCTACGACCTGCCCCGTTCCCGATTAATCCTTCGCGTTGTACTGACCTAGGTCTGAAGTAGCCCGCCGCCTATGGGGGAACGTTTACAGTGTTCAGTGCAGCCTGTTTACGTAGCATCCA
>NW_024705700.1:0-18743 GCF_018977255.1 Callorhinchus milii | reverse complement strand
GCACACCCACCCAACCACTCGCGCACACACACACTCACTCACTGACCAACCCACTCACTCACCAACCCACCCACCCACACACCCATGCACCCACCAACTCACACAGCCACTCAGCCACTAACTCACTCACCCACTGACCCACACACCCACTCGCCCACCAACTCACTCACCCTCATACCCACTGACCCACACACCCACTCACCCACCAACTCACTCACCCACTGACCCACACACCCACTCACCCACCAACTCACTCACCCACTGACCCACACACCCACTCACCCACCAACTCACTCACCCTCATACCCACTAACCCACACACCCACTCGCCCACCAACTCACTCACCCACTGACCCACACACCCACTCACCCACCAACTCACTCACCCTCATACCCACTGACCCACACACCCACTCACCTACCAACTCACTCACCCACTGACCCACACACCCACCAACTCACTCACCCTCATACCCACTGACCCACACACCCACTCACCCACCAACTCACTCATCCACTGACCCACACACCCACTCACCACCAACTCACTCACCCACTGACCCACACACCCACTCACCCACCAACTCACTCACCCTCATACCCACTGGACCCACACACCCACTCGCCCCACCAACTCACTCACCCACTGACCCACACACCCACTCACCCACCAACTCACTCACCCTCATACCCACTGACCCACACACCCACTCACCCACCCACTCACTCACCCTCATACCCACTGACCCACACACCCACTCACGCACCAACTCACTCACCCATGACCCACACACCCACCAACTCACTCACCCTCATACCCACTGACCCACACACCCACTCACCTACCAACTCATTCACCCACTGACCCACACACCCACCAACTCACTCACCCTCATACCCACTGACCCACACACCCACTCACCCACCCACTCACCCTCGTACCCACTGACCCACACACCCACTCGCCCACCAACTCACTCACCCTCATACCCACTGACCCACACACCCACTCGCCCACCAACTCACTCATGCACTGACCCACACACCCACTCACCCACCCACTCACCCTCGTACCCACTGACCCACACACCCACTCGCCCACCAACTCACTCACCCACTGACCCACACACCCACTCGCCCACCAACTCATCACCCTCGTACCCACTGACCCACACACCCACTCACCCACCCACCCACTCACCCTCATACCCACTGACCCACACACCCACTCACCCACCAACTCACTCACCCTCATACCCACTGACCCACACACCCACTCGCCCACCAACTCACTCACCCTCATACCCACTGACCCACACACCCACTCGCCCACCAACTCACTCACCCTCATACCCACTGACCCACACACCCACTCACCCACCCACTCACTCACCCTCATACCCACTGACCCACACACCCACTCATGCACCAACTCACTCACCCACTGACCCACACACCCACCAACTCACTCACCCTCATACCCACTGACCCACACACCCACTCACCTACCAACTCATTCACCCACTGACCCACACACCAACCAACTCACTCACCCTCATACCCACTGACCCACACACCCACTCACCCACCCACTCACCCTCGTACCCACTGACCCACACACCCACTCGCCCACCAACTCACTCACCCTCATACCCACTGACCCACACACCCACTCGCCCACCAACTCACTCACGCACTGACCCACACACCCACTCACCCACCCACTCACCCTCGTACCCACTGACCCACACACCCACTCGCCACCAACTCACTCACCCACTGACCCACACACCCACTCGCCCACCAGTGGACACATACCGGCTCACTCAGATACAGGTGCCCGTGGACACAGCCACTCACCCACCCATCCACCCACCAACTCACACAGCCACTCACCCACCTACTCACTCACCCTCATACCCACTGACCCACACACCCACTTACCCACCAACTCACCCGCACACCCACTAACCCACCAATTCACCCACCCACTCACCCAGACACCCACTTACCCACCAACTCACCCGCACACCCACCCAACCACTCGCGCACACACACACTCACTCACTGACCAACCCACTCACTCACCAACCCACCCACCCACACACCCATGCACCCACCAACTCACACAGCCACTCAGCCACTAACTCACTCACCCACTGACCCACACACCCACTCGCCCACCAACTCACTCACCCTCATACCCACTGACTCACACACCCACTCACCCACCAACTCACTCACCCACTGACCCACACACCCACTCACCCACCAACTCACTCACCCACTGACCCACACACCCACTCACCCACCAACTCACTCACCCTCATACCCACTGACCCACACACCCACTCGCCCACCAACTCACTCACCCACTGACCCACACACCCACTCACCCACCAACTCACTCACCCTCATACCCACTGACCCACACACCCACTCACCTACCAACTCACTCACCCACTGACCCACACACCCACTCACCCACCAACTCACTCACCCACTGACCCACACACCCCACTCACCCACCAACTCACTCACCCTCATACCCACTGACCCACACACCCACTCGCCCACCAACTCACTCACCCACTGACCCACACACCCACTCACCCACCAACTCACTCACCCTCATACCCACTGACCCACACACCCACTCACCTACCAACTCACTCACCCACTGACCCACACACCCACCAACTCACTCACCCTCATACCCACTGACCCATACACCCCACTCACCTACCAACTCACTCACCCACTGACCCACACACCCACCAACTCACTCACCCTCATACCCACTGACCCACACACCCACTCACCCACCCACTCACCTCGTACCCACTGACCCACACACCCACTCGCCCACCAACTCACTCACCCTCATACCCACTGACCCACACACCCACTCACCCACCCACTCACTCACCCTCATACCCACTGACCCACACACCCACTCACGCACCAACTCACTCACCCACTGACCCACACACCCACCAACTCACTCACCCTCGTACCCACTGACCCACACACCCACTCGCCCACCAACTCACTCACCCACTGACCCACACACCCACTCGCCCACCAGTGGACACATACCGGCTCACTCAGATACAGGTGCCCGTGACACAGCCACTCACCCACCCATCCACCCACCAACTCACACAGCCACTCCCCCACCTACTCACTCACCCTCATACCCACTGACCCACACACCCACTTACCCACCAACTCACCCGCACACCCACTCACCCACCAATTCACCCACCCACTCACCCAGACACCCACTTACCCACCAACTCACCCGCACACCCACCCAACCACTCGCGCACACACACACTCACTCACTGACCAACCCACTCACTCACCAACTCACCCACCCACACACCCATGCACCCACCAACTCACACAGCCACTCAGCCACTAACTCACTCACCCACTGACCCACACACCCACTCGCCCACCAACTCACTCACCCTCATACCCACTGACCCACACACCCACTCACCCACCAACTCACTCACCCACTGACCCACACACCCACTCACCCACCAACTCACTCACCCACTGACCCACACACCCACTCACCCACCAACTCACTCACCCTCATACCCACTGACCCACACACCCACTCGCCCACCAACTCACTCACCCACTGACCCACACACCCACTCACCCACCAACTCACTCACCCTCATACCCACTGACCCACACACCCACTCACCTACCAACTCACTCACCCACTGACCCACACACCCACCAACTCACTCACCCTCATACCCACTGACCCACACACCCACTCACCCACCAACTCACTCATCCACTGACCCACACACCCACTCACCCACCAACTCACTCACCCACTGACCCACACACCCACTCACCCACCAACTCACTCACCCTCATACCCACTGACCCACACACCCACTCGCCCACCAACTCACTCACCCACTGACCCACACACCCACACACCCACCAACTCACTCACCCTCATACCCACTGACCCATACACCCACTCACCTACCAACTCACTCACCCACTGACCCACACACCCACCAACTCACTCACCCTCGTACCCACTGACCCACACACCCACTCGCCCACCAACTCACTCACCCTCATACCCACTGACCCACACACCCACTCACCCACCCACTCACTCACCCTCATACCCACTGACCCACACACCCACTCACGCACCAACTCACTCACCCACTGACCCACATACCCACCAACTCACTCACCCTCATACCCACTGACCCACACACCCACTCACCTACCAACTCATTCACCCACTGACCCACACACCCACCAACTCACTCACCCTCATACCCACTGACCCACACACCCACTCACCCTCGTACCCACTGACCCACACACCCACTCGCCCACCAACTCACTCACCCTCATACCCACTGACCCACACACCCACTCGCCCACCAACTCACTCACGCACTGACCCACACACCCACTCACCCACCCACTCACCCTCGTACCCACTGACCCACACACCCACTCGCCCACCAACTCACTCACCCACTGACCCACACACCCACTCGCCCACCAACTCACTCACCCTCGTACCCACTGACCCACACACCCACTCACCCACCCACCCACTCACCCTCATACCCACTGACCCACACACCCACTCACCCACCAACTCACTCACCCTCATACCCACTGACCCACACACCCACTCGCCCACCAACTCACTCACCCTCATACCCACTGACCCACACACCCACTCACTCACCAACTCACTCACCCTCATACCCACTGACCCACACACCCACTCGCCCACCAACTCACTCACCCACTGACCCACACACCGACTCGCCCACCAACTCACTCACCCTCGTACCCACTGACCCACACACCCACTCGCCCACCCACCCACTCACCCTCATACCCACTGACCCACACACCCACTCGCCCACCAACTCACTCACCCTCATACCCACTGACCCACCACACCCACTCGCCCACCAACTCACTCACCCACTGACCCACACACCGACTCGCCCACCAACTCACTCACCCTCGTACCCACTGACCCACACACCCACTCGCCCACCCACCCACTCACCCTCATACCCACTGACCCACACACCCACTCACCCACCAACTCACTCACCCTCATACCCACTGACCCACACACCCACTCGCCCACCAACTCACTCACCCTCATACCCACTGACCCATACACCCACTCGCCCACCAACTCACTCACCCTCATACCCACTGACCCACACACCCACTCGCCCACCAACTCACTCACCCACTGACCCACACACCGACTCGCCCACCAACTCACTCACCCTCGTACCCAATCCCCCACCGAAGGTGCTGACGCTGGACTCGATGCACGGGGGTGACGCTGGGGGCGGCGGTGGTGCAGATGGTGAATCTGCACAAGCTGCGGCTGCTGAACTGCACCGTGGGCGTCGACAATCGCGCACTCGCCTTCCTCAGCGAGGAGCTGCACCAGCTGGAGGTGCGTGGGTGGACAGACGGGCGGGCGGGCGCGAGGGTGTGTGGGTGGCTCGGTCTGAGCGGTCCATTCGGCTCCACTGATCCCGGCCGTGACATCGCCAAAAACTCACCTCCCCCACCAAATGTATGAGTCACAATGTCGGGGACGACATTCACTGTGCGCCCCCCCCCCCTCCGGTCCGGCGCCCGCTCGCAGGTGAAGTTTGCAATCAAGGCGGAGGTCCCGGGCTGGCTGCGTGAAATGCGCCACCTGGAGGAGCTGTCCCTGGAGGGGCCCCTGACGCCGGCGCTCCTCAAGCCGCTGGGCGACCTCAGGCGCCTGCAGGGCCTGCGCCTGACCACCAGCGTCGCCCGCCTCCCGCCCGGCCTGGCCTCCGGCGCCGCCGGCAGCCTGCGCTCGTTCGCCCTCGACAACGGCGGCGCGCGCCTCGAGTCGCTGGCGCCCCTGAGGCAAGCTGCGCGGCTTGGAGACGCTGCGGCTGATGCGCTGCGGCCTGGAGCCCGCCGAGCTCGCGCGGCCCCTGCTGGCGCTGGGACGCCTCAGCGAACTCGACCTCTCCCGCAACGGCCTCCGCTCGCCGGGAGACGGCGACGACGACGCGGCGATGTTGCCGGCGGCCGCCTGCAAGCGCCTCGCCATCCTGCGTCTCTCGGACAACGCCCTCGCGAGCGTCCCGCGCTTGGCGGCCGCGGCGGCGCTGCGCTCGCTCTTCCTCGACGGGAACCTCATCGGGGGCGAGCTGCCCGCCGGGCTGTTCCGCCTGCACGGCCTGCAGGTGCTAGACCTCAGCCGCAACGCCATCGTCACCCTGCCGCCCGAGGTGCGCCAGCTGACTCGGCTGAGCACCCTCCGCCTGTCGGGCAACGCCCTGCAGAGTCTGCCCGACGAGTTGTTCGGCTGCGAGGGGCTGCGGACGCTGGCGCTCGCCAACAACGAGCTGCGCGAGTTGAGCGGCCTGGTGGGGAGGCTGTCGAGGCTGCGCCGCTTGGAGCTGGCCGGGAACCGGCTGACGGAGCTGCCGGCCGAGCTGGGGGAGTGCGCGGAGCTGAGGCGCGGGGGGCTGCTGGTGGAGGCGGAGCTGTTCGAGTCGCTGCCGGCGCAGGTGAAGGAGGCGATGCGGGGCGAGCACAGCGGCGCGGCGACGCAGAGCCCCCCTGGGAGCCGGGAGAGAAGCACAAGGAACTGAGAGAGAAACCCAAGAAAGTGAGAACCCCCAAGACACCGAGAGACTTTCACCGGTAATTACAACCGGCATTGGCAACTCCAGCTATACAGCAGTAGGCAGCGTCAGGGTCGGGGTCGAAGCCACGGCCTCCTGTATAACAGGTGAGGTAGTTAACATCTGAATCAACAAGGCCTGTATAACAGGTGAGGTAGTTAACATCTCAATTACCAAGGCCTGTATAACAGGTGAGGTAGTTAACATCTGAATTAACAAGGCCTGTATCCATGGTGCCTAGTTCTGTGGTTTTTTTTAACAAAACGATGTCCTGCTGACCCCCCCCCCCCCCGCCTGCAATTCCCCCCCTCCCTTGTTCCTCTTGTGTGAATTTAGGGGAGTTTTTATTACCTTATTGCCCCCCCCTTTCATGTCCTCTTTCCTTTGAAATGAGGTGTGCGCGCATCTGTGGTAGTGTGGGGGCCTCTGTGGAAGTGTGGGGGCGTGTTCGTTCCCACGTGGCCGCGTCTATTAAAAAACGATATTATCTATGTTGGCAGAATAATTCTTAAAAAAAAAAAAATAATATTAAAAAAAATAAAAAGGGGTACATACACAACAGTCCGCCCGTTTGAAAATTATCAGGGGTCGATTTGGCCACTGGCGAATTTTCAAACAAAGTAATGCCCCCTTTTTATGTCATGAATCCCATCAGCCGCCCTTACTCTCGGCGGTTATTTCTTACGACGCGCGTGCACGTATTACAATCTTAACCTGGTTACATCTGAAATAAGCAAAGAAAATAACAACACGTTAACATTGATATTGCGTTACATCGGTTCTCATACATCCTAACTCCGGCGAATATTCATTTTGTTTTTGTTAAATCCTGGTTACATTTGAATTAAGCAAAGAAATAACAACACGTTAACATCGATATTGCGTTACATCGGTTCTCGTACATCATAACTCTGACGAACATTCATTTTTGTTTTGGTTAAATCCTGGGAAACGCTAGGTAGCGGTTTCGAACGCATTTATGCGTTACCTTCCTCATGTTGCCTGGTTTACCACTTATCACTTTGATAATTTGATCACGGTTTTCGGGTTCGTTTTTGTAGTTTCCTCTCTCACTCTCTCGCGTCGTGGGAGTGTGTGGTGAAAAATTGTGCTGCACGTAGCCAGAATTCGCGCACACGACCCACTTTGACACTTGGTTCGTGGCATTCGCTCTCTCTGCGATTACATGCACATTTGCCGAGTCAGTGTGTCGATTTAATTCTGTCCCTCGTAATGTTGCCCTCTTTGTTTTTACGAGTGTGTTGGATTTCAACACCATTCCCGATACGTCATGGACATTCGTCTCCATTTTAGCACTCCGATCCACATAATTTTTGGTTTCCCTTGGATATTTTACATTCAAAGGCTCATGCCTGCGCTCCTCAGGGCGTGTCCCTGCTGTCTGTTTTTGTACTGTCCGATCACGCTTCAATGCAACCCTGTCCTTGTATTCGATCCGCGCGTCATTTACGGGAGCACTGTCACCGTTTTTGCCCGCCCTGTCACTTGCAGCCTGCCTGTATTTCCCAATGAGCTCAGGGTTTAACAAAAACTTCAGCGTGCGTGGCGCGTATGGGCTGCCCGCTCTCAACCACTGTGGATGGTTCATCACGTATTTGGACCGCATTCTGTGTTATTCCTCTATTCCCTCCTGGTATAGCCGGTGGAGGAATTGGTCGGAATTGGATCGATTGTGTTTGACCTCCCATCCTGCGATTCTCCTGAATGTTCGCATCCATACCTCCGCGGTCTGTGTAACACCTTCCCGCTAGGTGGTTATCTTCCCATCTCTGTGCGTAATTTGAACCTTGCGTGTGTCGTGGGATGGGGTGTTGATATGGTTCTGCTCTGAACCTCTCCCTCCTGCGATTCTCGTACATTTTTGGCCCAGTGTTTCTCCCATTTGGGTGCCAAATTTTTCCTGGATTGTTACCTCGCCATCTTTGTGGGTAATTTTGATCTTGTGTGTGTCGTGGCATGGGGTGTTGGTATGGTTCTGTTCTGAACCTCCCCCTCCTGCGATTCCTCTGAATTTTCGGCTTTGTGCCGCTCTCATTCTCGTGCCAACCTCTCTCTGGGTTATTTTGCCATGTGTGCGTGCGTGTTTGCTCCGTCCTGCATTGTGGGACTGCTCGGTGATTTTTATTCCTCTCTGAGAAGCTGGGTTCCTCATCCCTCTCCCTGTGTTCTGGATCCGAATTATGATTCTTAGCTCTGTATAACCATGCCATGTACGCCTTGCTCTCTATGCGGCGTAAGGATGCGGTTTCTGGATTCAAAACCATCCTCACCCTTTCTGTAATCTCTGGGCTCAAGGATTCAAAAAACATAATTTTGAACATTTTATCTCCTTCGTGGTATTGATTCACATCGCCTGCGTAATACGCTCTTTTAAATTGGACGAGGTAGTCACGTGGATCTTGGTCCATGCCCTGGGTCATCGATTTTACAGCATAAAACCCCTCAGTGAGTGTCGAATATTCTCCAAACTTCCGAATCACTGCCAGGCTCAATTGTTTAAAATCATTTCTAACCTTGTGTGGTAGTGACTTTACCCATGGGATAGATTCTTTATGTAAGGTCCGTTTCAACAAACTCGCTTTTTCATCCCGTCTCCTCAGCCCTCTAATCATTGCCTCCTCTTCTATTGTTGCGATATGTGTGTGGATATCCATAGTCTTATTGTGGGGGTCAAAATCGGGAATTCTGACTAGAGCCTTGTCCATCAATTTAAGGGTTTTACTGGTGAATAGGTATTCCGAAAGTTGATCGCCGACCGCGTCATCATCAAACAAGTTATCATCAGGCAATCTGTCACTTTGGTCTGTGCTGTGTCGGGCGTGTTGCCATTTCCCTTCAGTTTTTGCCTCTGCCCTTAGTGGAGCATGTCCTGTCGACTTTACTTTAACATTTTTCCTCCCTCTATCTGTGAAGTTGTCAGTCTCACATGTTTTTGTTTGCATATGTATCTCTCCATCCCTTATCTCGAATTGTGAGGGTTTCCCTTTGTCAAGGATTTTTTGTTCGATATCCATAATTTTTGTGCGATCAGTTCCTGGACTCTGTCCACGTACCCAAGAGTGTGATTTAATGTTACTTCCATATTTATTCTGTGGATCAACGTCTGTGAGTTTCGCTGGTGTTGCGAGCACTGATTTCTCTCCCGTTTCCTTTCCAAATTTTTCCTCATTCCACAATCCCTGTCTGTATGCCTGTGTGAAAAGGAATGAGTCCTGTCCTGCCTTTCCTGCAGTTTTTACATCGTGTTCGCCTTCGTTACATTTTATCCAGTCAATTAGTTTCCCCCGAGGTGTGTTCGTGTTATCGATACAGCTCCCTTCCCATATGTCTCTCTGACTGTACTGCTTTGTAACAGATTGGTCGGTACGTTTAAATACGAGCTCCCCGTATCCCGTAACCCATTCAAAAATTATTCTTAATCCCAGCATCTCAAAGTGTGGCGGGAGTTACTTTGACATTCCCTTTCAGAGTGCATATAAAACAATTATCTTACAGAGTGTAGTCAATTTGACTCGAGCTATCTGTTATTTTCCGATTCAGAGTGCGTACCTCTAACACCATTTATCACAGGATGCAATTGGTTTGATACGGTATTATCTTAATTCCACTCTCTGTTTTAACCTGCTATTCTGGGTTTCAACCTTAGAGGGCGTTTTTTTAGTTTTCCGCCCGTTCACAATTACCATGCAATGTTCGATCCTGATATTCTGGTTAACACGAAGTGATTCATTCCATCATCCATGCAAAACACTGTCTGCGAGAGATCCCGGACGACGCCACCCATTATGTTGTATGTGTTGGAATTATGAAATTTGGATGAAAATAATAAAAATTAATAATTTTCCGAAAAATGCGCAAATCGCATTAATTATGTTAATGTGTGTATTAACATGCATAAATTATGATAATGCATGTGATTATATGCATAAATTATATAATCGCTGAGATAATCGTAGTAATTTATGCGGAGGCTTGCGATTATGTTAATGTGTGCAGTTGTGATAATTAGGCTTAGTTTCGTTTATCCAGAGTTATCAATCAGGATAACACGATTATCATAGATTCATTTACCGATTATCCTAGTGTGTGTTATAATATTTTAGGTCTCCATTTCATATCTCATCGCAGGTAACAGCTCTTATGAATAAGACAGTTTTGCATGGACTTGGAAAGAAGCACTCGAACAGTTGGTGTGAAGCAATTTTATTCTAACAAGCATGTGACATTCTATCATGCAGGTCAAACATGCGTCGATAATTCATGGGCAAGATTATGCAATTAACTAATATGAACGACAAAAACTTATGCAGTTGCGAAATTATGCAATTATGCAATATGAATAACGAAAACTCTTATGCATTTGACTAAAATGAATGAATAAACACTTATGCATTTAACGAACTGAATGACTAAAAACACTTCTATCAATTGTAACCTCTACTTTTCCTACCAGGCATCTCATTAGTTCGCCCATGTATCGATCACAATCGGCGACTGGCCGAGTTTGAACAAGCATGACACACTTCCTATGGCGGTAATATAGCACTTATTATACCCAAGAGGCGAAAGTATATGTCAATAGATTCATCGGCAAGTATAAAAATCCTCTTAACGGAATGTTTGATACAATGGTGGGTGAGGGCGTGTGGGCGCGAGAGCGAATCTGGCTCTGTTTTAATTAATTCTTCGGCGAGACTCTGGGACAAAGGAAACTGGTTTGACAAGATATTCTCTCTCTTTGAGTCTGTATGTGGGGAGCGATACGACCTCTCTGCTGTCTGTGCGAGCGGCAGCTGAGACTTTCTCCGCTGTGAGGTGAGCGGCGGCGCTCGTTCAGAAGACTTGACTCTTTTTCTCCACGGCGGGATGACGAATCGGTTTTGGTTGATGCTGGTCGATCTGGGTGTCGCTCGTTGTCGCTCGGTGGCGCACGGTGGCGCACGGTGGCGCAAGGTGTCGCTCGTTGTCGCTCGGTGGCGCACGGTGGCGCACGGTGGCGCACGGTGGCGCACGGTGGCGCACGGTGGCGCACGGTGGCGCAGGTGGCGCACGTGGCGCACGGTGGCGCACGGTGGCGCAAGTGGCGCACGGTGGCGCAAGGTGGCGCCGTGGCACACGGTGGCGCAAGTGGCGCTCGTTCAGCGATCTCCGCCTTTCCTGCGGGTTGTTCGCTGGTCGTCACTCTGACGAGGAGCGATGCTTCGTTCGTGGCAGGGTGGACGTTGGCGTCTTTGTTGGCTTCACTCGCAGCTCTGCGACTCAGGGTAGCGATTCTTCTCAGGTGGTGCAGACCTCGGCTTGTAGCTACGCGTCGCTACTCCGCGAACCTCGTCATTCTGAATGACAGGAGCTTCTTCGTTGGCGGCGACGAGGAGAGATGGCTGTCGCCCTGGAGAACTCTGGTGGGGCCTTAGCCCGGAGACGATCTGAGATGTAGGCCGGAGCTCGTGAAGATCTGTTGGTGGAGCCGAAGATGGGCTCGTGGCCCGGATGATCTCTGGTGGAGCTCGTGGCCCGGACGATCTGCTTTGTATGGATTTTCCTTCGGTTTATATCTGGAAATTCCACTCAGTTTCCCGAGTTGTTCAAAGGTTGTCATAAAACCCTCCTGTGGGCTGAACCATCTGTGTTCGTTGTGTGTGTGTCCGTCCGTGTGTTTCGCGTGCGTGTTTGTCCGTGTTTTTATTAGCTTTGAAGACACAGATGGTGTCGTTCTGGAAGAAAAGGGGTGGGAGTGGGGGCCTCGTGACGGCGCCACCGAAGTTATCCATTAGCCAGACCGATGATTCGCGTCGAGTTATATAAAAAAAACATTCGAATCCATGTTTTGTTACTGAATAATATTTGTCGCGAAAACCTACGCGTTAAGCGAGCTTAATTATTCCCTCCCTTGCTCTGGGATCACATCCTTTGTCTCACACAGCTTAAGTTGGTTTGGTTTGGAAGTTGAAATGCGACTTATTTGCTGCTTGGTTATGCCGAAACCGTGTTCACGATGTTTCATCGTGACCCGATCTCTCATGGAAATGTTATTTCCTCGCGTGTGCAATTTTTCCGTCCGTGTTGTGGGGAGACAAAGGCGGTTGTTTCCACGGTGGGAGCACCCGGCGCATGCGCTTATTTATTCGAAGGCGTGTGTTAATTTCCTTTGAGCCCTTGCCCCAACCTTTATGGGTGTCATTTCCTGGCTTGGTGCCTGTGTGTGGAGATCTCTCGGAAAGACAAAGGCGGCCGTGTTGCTCGCTTCCCATGGGTGTTGTGTTTGGTTAATTTTGAGAGCCTTCTCCGCCCTTGATTTCTCTTCTACTTTAATTCCGTACTTATTATTTGACTTCTTGTGATTATTTGATCTGATATCCCGGCTAGGAATTTTGTTTTGGAGCGAAATAGATGCCATAATTATTCTTTGATGCTTCGGCCCGGCCGTGTAGATATTCTTTAAAGGTAAATAATGTCAGTACTTAATTAACAATGATGGGTCGCGATTCTGGTGCAGACTGTCGTCTGGTTTTCAATTGGAGTGAGGATGGATACTGTTTGCTTAATCTTCATGGTTAAGTTGGTAACTTGTGTATTTAACATGGTTCAAAGACCCATCTGTGCTTTTTGTCGTCAATGCTGTTTCTTTGTTAAGAATATAATTATCTCTTCCTCCGTGTCTGGTTCTGTGGTTTTTTTAACAAAAGGATGTCCTGCTGACCCCCCCCCCCGCCCGCAATTCCCCCCCTCCCTTGTTCCTCTTGTGTGAATTTAGGGGAGTTTTTATTACCTTATTGCCCCCCTTTCATGTCCTCTTTCCTTTGAAATGAGGTGTCCGCACATCTGTGGTAGTGTGGGGGCCTCTGTGGAAGTGTGGGGGCGTGTTCTTCCCACGTGGCCGCGTCTATTAAAAAACGATATTATCTATGTTGGCAGAATAATTCTTTAAAAAAATAATATTAAAAATAAAAATAAAAAGGGGGTACATACACAACACTGTATCCCTTCCCTCCACATCAGCAACCCATCTCGGAGAGCAGTTTCCGGTACACCACCCGCACCGAGTCCCTTACTTGCCTTCTCCGTTTGTTTTCGTAACGTCACCAAGGAATCGTCCAACATTTGCTCCCGAATCCACACAGACCGCGGGAGACGCAAAATCCCATCAGCCGGTCCCCCATCAACCGGTCCCGGTGTAAGCGGAGTTTCAAGAACATCCACCGCCAGCGCGACAGGCTGGGGGGGGAGCTGAATCGGTCCACACCTATGCGTCCCCGACGCACACGCACAAGGGGATTGTTGCGGCAACCTGGAAAGTGCGTCCGCATTAGCGTGACGCACACCCTTCCGATGGTGAATTTGGAAGGAAAATTCTTGCAGCGTGTCCAGCCACCTCGCCAATTGTCCGGATGGCTGGTCCATCTTAAGAGCATACTGCAAGGCCGCATGGTCCGTGCGGACAATAAACGACCGACCGTACAGATACGGTCGAAATTGGCGGAGAAAAAAAACAATGGCCAAAAGTTCCCTGCGAGTGACGCAGTAGCGGGTTTCCGCGGGAGACAAAACCCGACTCCCGTACGCCACCACGCGCTCAACTCCACCTTTCGACTGGGACAACACCGCCCCAATACCAGTGTCACTCGCATCAGTATCCAGAATGAAAGGATGTTCAAAATCCGGATAATCCAACGTCGGTGCAGTAGCCAGTAAATCGCGCAGGCTCTGAAACGCCGCCTCCTCCGGCGGTCCCAAGCAAATTTGTGTCCCTTCCCAGTAAGGAGATGCAAAGGCCTCGCGATAGTAGCAAAATTCGGAACAAACCTCCGATAATACGAGGCGAACCCCAAAAACCGACGCACATCACCCACCGTGGCCGGGGTTGCCCAATCACGGACACACGCAGTTTTCTCCGGATCCGTGGCCACCCCGTCCGCACTAACAATATGTCCCAAGTATCGAACGGAGTGTTGCAGTAGGTGACATTTCTTTGGCTTGAATTTCAATTTAGCAGAACGCATTCTGGTGAATACAGCCTCCAACCGCAGTAAATGCTCATCAAATGTGCGGCTGAAGACAATAATATCATCTAAATAAATCAGACATGTCTCCCACTGCAACCCCGTTAATACCAACTCCATCAACCTCTGAAAAGTGGCAGGGGCCGCATTCAACCCCATCGGAAGACAGTTAAATTGGAATTACCCCTGCGGCGTACGGAAAGCAGTCTTTTCTCGCGAGGGCTCGTCAAGGGGGAGCTGCCAGAAGCCCGAAGAGAGATCTAGCGTTGAAAAAAACTTAGCCCCTGACAAGGCGTCGAGAGAATCGTCCATACGCGGCAGGGGATACGCATCTGCCACCAACACTTTATTCAACTTCCGAAAATCCACACAAAATCGCAATTTCCTTCCTTCTTTTTAACCAACACAACAGGCGCGCCCCACGGGCTATTAGACGGAGATATAATATCCGCTTTCAACATGTCATCCACTGCCCCTTGAACATGCTCACGCTCAGCCGGACTCATCCGACGCGAGTTCAAGCGGATAGGGGCAGCGTCCCCTGTGTCGATATGATGATAAAGCAGCGAGGTGCGTCCCAAGTCCAAATCGTCGGAGCTAAACACATCCGAATAACTCGATAATAATTTATGAATCGCACAACGCTGCTCGGCGGAAAGGGCCGAATTTTCCCCACATAATTCAGCGATCCAACGATCATCCACCCCTCCATCGTGTGAAACACCACCCACCAGCCCTCCGTCCGGCAGATCACTCTGAGCCGTAAACGCCGTTGTGGCATGTGCCACAACGGTACCAGCCGGCACACACACGCTTTCAGTACTCGCATTTAGCACCTGCAAAAACGGCCGCTGATCTGGACGGACAATAGTTTGCGCCCCCACTAGCGCCAATCCGCCCGTAACAGCGGCGGATGGCGACAGCAAAATCCCAAAAGCACCCTGCCGACCCGGAACCGGCTTCCGATATCGTAAGGGAATGAGCATCTGCGAGCCAGGTGGAATATCAACCGAAACTTCCGATAACGCCTGCACCTGGGCGACAGGAACCGGTCGCCCCCAGGCGGACTGTAAAAATGCCAATTTCCGGCCCCCCGGTAGTTCAATGCAATTTTCATTGATTCGAATTAGAATGGGCATCTTAGCCAAAAAATCAGTACCCAACAGGCAAGGAACCGCCAGGGACCTCGAAATTAACACCACGCCCGAGGCCGAGACTCCCCCGATAGAAATGTTAGCGTCCACCTGGCCCACGATGCCCATACTACCCCCGTTTGCAGCGATGCAGGAAGCGTAAGCCGGCCTCACGGCCCCCGGTGGGATGTTCAAAAGATGGAATATCACATCCGAAATAATGGTCGCGGACGCACCGGAATCCACCAAAATGCGTACGTCCACCCCTTGGATCGACCCAGGTACAGTGGACGAACCGGTAGCGGCCGCGACAACCCGCCGAGCCAGCTTACGCCACTGCGTTATCGAGCGACAAGGCGCAGATACTGGCCTCCCGTACTTAACAACATCCGCGTCGCACAACAACGGCGATGAGTGAGGTGTCGGCCTTGCCGGGTGTCTGGTGCGCACCGACTTGCCTGTGCTGGAGGATCTTTCTTTGGGGCGTCCGCTGTCGAGGCCTCCTGCTGGGGCGGCCCCGGAACCTGGGCCCAGCAGTCCCTGGCATAGTGTCCCCGACGGCCGCAGCGGAAGCAGTCGACGTCGGGTCGGCGCGCAGCAGGCACCCCGTCCCGACGCGGCCGCCCGGCGGCGGAGCCCGCGGCCCCGGCCCGCTTCGAGCCGGCCACGGAGTGGAGGCGCCGACAGCTCCTTTGGCCGGTCGCATCCGGCACGTACACGGCCTTTGTAGGGTCCCACCCTACGGCCCCCCCATCGACGACAGGACCGCCCGTCCACGCCGTGACTTGTTTCCAGCGGCGGAGATTGAACTGGGCGTCCAAACACTTGGCCGCGGCCCGGGACGTGAGTTTTCTCGTGACCGCACGCCGGCATAGGAATGCCCAGATCCGGGATAACTCCAACATCTTCCCCAAGATGAGAGGTTCCAGCAGGTCAGGCTCCGTCTCCGGGTAAGCGGCCATAGCGAGTTCCAGCACGGCGCCCCTGTACGCTACAGGCGACTCCTCCGGTGCGCGTTGCCGCTGCACGAACGGCGATGGGCGTCATCCGGTGGCTCGTACGCGTCCGCCATTTCGTCGAACACTCCACGCAGTGTTTTCTTCTTCGCAGCTTTTATAGAGCGAAAAAAACGAACAGACTCATCGTCAAGGAGAGTCGGAAGCACCTCCAGTGCCTCAGCGTCCGTCCACCTTGCCGTTCGTACCGCCGCCAAAAATCGACAGCGAACGCACTCCAATCGCCCCCGATGGAGAACTCCTTAACGGTTGTAAGGTGACGACTGCGGCTCCTTGGCCTGCTTCCGTCCGTCACCGACTCTTCCGGCGGCAAGTTCAGCAAGGCGTCGCAACGCGGTGTCGCCAAGATGGCGGACGATCCTCGTGGCGGCCCCAAAATGGCGGCTTCCCGCCTTCCGTGGGCGCCACGCCCAAGATGGCGTCTTCACGCCGCGTGGCCGATGGCGGCGCCATCGAAGACACTCCGGGCTCCTGCCGATCACCACCATCCCCTCCAACGCCGCCCTTGGCGTGACAAGGTCACACAATCGGTGATGACGGTTTTAAGAGTCGCCAGCTGCTCCGCCATTCGGTCCATCTCACATCTTCGTCCTTCAACGCAGACGGGGCGGACGCAGCGGCAACTTCCTCGACACCCGGGCCCTCACGGATCTCCCCTCCGCCGAAGTGAAGCCGACCTCAGGAGGAAGCTCGTCGTCGTCCGATGATGAAGCCGACGCCGGAGATGGATATTCTTTTTCCTCAGTTGTTTCGCCATGCCGTTTCACTTCTGACTCCAGTGTAATAAAAGGACTCGAACACTTCTTTCTGTCTTCGTGTCTTTATTCGGGTTCTCGTCTTTACCCACACGGCACTCTGTTATAACTCCTGTATTTGTAGCCCCCGGCTATTCACTGCTATTGTAGCTTCTTCTTCCCTCCGACTCTCTGCTTCACCTACTCCCCTCTTCCCTGCAGACTCGCTGCTACCCTTGCAGACTCCCGCTGCTATCTTATGTGCAGACCCTCCGGCTGCTACTGTATGCAGACCCGCTGCCCACTCTTCCTCTCTGCAGCCCCGCTGCTGACTGCAGCCCTCCCTGCTGCCTCGGGTCGGTCACCGCTGGCCTACGGTGCCGATCCTCGTTGCTCCCCGTGTTCGTGGCGATCTCGCCACACCCCGCTTCGCCCTACGTGGCCTTCCTCTATTCCTGGTTCCCCGTCACTCTCCTTCCTCTTCCGGTTCCCCTCCTTCTATACTCAACCCCTCTCCCCCCACGTGACCTAACTCCTCCCCCCCTGACGGCACCTCCGAAGGGCCGTTTACAACCGCATTACAATACTAACACTGCCTCTGACACTAACACGTAGCGCTAACAGGAGCCCTGACACAAGCACTAGCACGACCTCCAACACTTACATAACCCAAATACTTCCATCTGATTAACGACACGACCCAAAACTCCTTTCACTAACACCACCACCACCACTACCACGAGAAGTACTTGTCACACTCGCACCACTCCTATCACTACCACCATCTCCTAATACGACCGCTATAACACTATCACTACTCACAACACATTAACACTAACACTGTCACTATCACTACTCAAACATTTACCCCTAACACTGTCACTACTCACAACACATTAACACTAACACTGTCACTACTCACAACACATTAACACTATCACTACTTCATAACACATTAACACTAACACTATCACTACTCACAACACATTAACACTAACACTATCACTACTCACAACACATTAACACTATCACTACTCATAACACATTAACACTATCACTACTCACAAACACACTAACACTGTCACTACTCACAACACATTAACACTATCACTACTCATAACAC
>NW_024705699.1:0-27236 GCF_018977255.1 Callorhinchus milii | reverse complement strand
TTCCCATTGAGTACGGGTGAAGGCGCCGTTACCCCTTCAAGTAATGTTACCGCCTTTTGGTTAAATAAAAGAGTGTGCCTCAACTACGTCGTCTGTCTCCCTGATAACTCACTACACTTGTATAAGTGTAGTGTATCGTGTCGTGTATAGTGGAGTGTGTAGGTTAAACGTTGAGTTTTATAAGGGCACCACGGGGTGACCAGCCCCTCCACACCCAGCCCCACCCCTCCCACCCAGCCCCACCCTCCCCACCCAGCCCCTTCCCTCCTCCCCAGCCCCTCCCCACCCTCCCCCAGCCCCTCCCCACCCTCCCCTGTCCACCAGCCCCACCCCTCCCACCCCCACCCTCCCCTCCCCATGCACGACAGACAAATAATCCCTGGTGGGCAGTGTGGAACCTGTTGTTCCTACCGGTATAAAAGTGGGAAATATCTGAACCGGTCCTGGGCCTCCCCTTGGTCGACTCAACCTCAAATGAGTACCTGATGCAGTGTGTACACATCACCACGAGGGAGACAAATGCGGCTGGGCGTGGTGTTGGCCACCCACTCCCCTGTGTACTGTGCCAGTCCTCATTAGGCGCTCACTAACACCACTTGCCTCAAAAATCTGTTAAAGCTATGAGGGGGATCTTTGTCTTTGTACAGTGGCATTGGCTACATATAAACTGATGCTTTGAACGGAGTTTATAATACAGCACGGCCTATGTGTAACGCATCATATACCGTGTACACAACACCATGAAAGTGTGTGCCGTATAATACAGAGTAAAGGAGCATAGCCTGTGCACGTACTGCAGCGTTACTTTGAACTGAAACGTGGCATGGCCGTTATGTGTAGAACAGCATTTCTTGTGTATATGTAGTGGGTTCCCACGGAGACTGGAGACGTAGCTTAGAGGCAACACGGTTTATTTAAATCTTATAACATAAGCCCCTTTTACTCCCACTACTTGGGGAGGTATGGCCTCCGGGCTAACGTGCCCTATCACTGGGGCTACGGGCTCTGAGTCCTCCGACTAAGGGTGGCCTAGGGAGGCTATGCTGACCCGACCCAGCCAAGGTGCGGGTCTCGACCACTGGTCCGTGCTCGGCCCCGCCGCTTAAAAGGACGTCGTGTCCCAGGGTCCCGGGGTCCCAGGGTCCCAGCCTAGCCGGTCTTCAGTCTTCAGAGCACTGCCTCAGGCCGTCCTGGGGTCCGTCTTTTATACCCACCTCGGGGACTCTCCACCCCCGGAAGAGGAGATGAGGGGGGAGACAGAGGAGGTATGGACGAAGGAGCAGGAAGATGAGATGGTGGTGCAGGTGGAGGAGACATTGGTGGAGAAGATGGTGGAGAAAGAGATGACAAGGAAAGAGGATCAGGTGATGATGATGCAGGAGGAGAAGAGGAAGCGAGGGAGTCTGGCCCGCATAGGGAGAACCATCCGTTCACTCCTCCGACGCGTGCTGCTGTGTGGTGGCCGGTCCACCACACAGTAGAGGTGGTGGTGGTTACGGATCGTTGTGAACCACAACCACTATCACCATACCCACCACACACACCTGCACCCATTCACCCCCCTGTGATACCCACCACCACCGCACACCGCACACCACACAACACCACCCTGCACCCACCCACCCCATGATCCCACCCCACCACATTCCACACAAAGGGTTAGGGGTTTAGAGGGTTAGGGATTTATAAAGTTAAGGGTTTAGAGGTTTCAGGTTATTTCAGGGATAAGGGGTTTAGAGGTTTAGGGATTTCGAGGGTTATAGGGTTTAGGGCAGGGGTCCTCAAACTACGGCCCGCGGGCCACATGCGGCCCGCCGAGGACATTTATCCGGCCCGCCGGGTGTTTTTGCCGCCGCTGCCTGTCTGTTACTTTTTTTCTGCATGAGAAGGACGGTCATTGGTGGAAGAGGGAGAGGGGGCGGAGTTCCCCCCAATCAGACTGCATTGATGGGCAGTGCAGTCTGTATGTCTCTGTGTGGGCAAAGTTATTGCTGGTATATTGTTTTTGTAGCGCTGTATATATATTGGTATTTTACTAATAGCAATTTTGACTCCCTAGGAAACAATGATGTCAAGAAAGAGAAAAAGTGACTCGGAGTGTAGGATATTCAAAGAACAGTGGACTTATGATTACTTTTTCATGCAGTACAAGGAAAGAGCTGTGTGTCTGATATGCCAGAATATAGTGTATTTATGGGAAATGCAGGAATGTTATTAGTACAACATATGCAGCACGGGCATATGTAGTACTAATAACATCCTGCATTTCCCATAAATATGCTAAATTCCTCTTGATATGCAAATTCTTTTGACAAGGCGCTCTTTCCCCGTTTCCAACCCAGCTTATATATATGCTCCAAGCTCGTGTGCTGTTTCATTCAGACGCTGTCTCCCCGACAGACCTGGTTTTCATCTGAGGACGGCTGCTTGCGTTGTGGCCGAAACGTCGTGAGAATTATTTTATTATGTTTTATTTTTATTATTTTATTACTTCCCTTCTACGTGACTTTACCGAAAGAACCAAGAAGAGAGGATATCTATGAAAAGGTTTGCCAAACTGAATGGTTTGGAGCTGAACTGGGCTAAACTAGCCAGTGTGACAACTGATGGTGCTCCTAGCACGGTGGGGTCTAAGAAAGGAGTAATTGCTCGCATTAACCAAGAGATGGACAAACATAACCATTCTCATCCAATAGCCATACACTGCCTCATCCACCAACGAGCGCTGTGTAGTAAATCACTGAAGTGGGACTCTGTTATGAAATTGTGGTATCTTGTGTTAACTTCATTAGAGCTCATGCACTAAACCACAGACAATTTAAGGAATTTCTGTCTGAGCTAAATGTTGAATATGAAGATGTTCTGTATCACACAGAAGTCCGTTGGCTGAGTCGAGGGAGAGTTTTGAAACGTTTCTATGACTTACTTCCACAGATTACAGCTTTTCTGCTTTAAAAAAACAAAGAAGTACCAGAGCTCAATGATGCAGAATGGAAATGGCATCTTGCCTTTCTGACAGATGTAACAGAGCTACTCAACAGTTTCAATGTGCAACTTCAAGGAAAGGGAAGCTCATCTGTGATATGCAATCAGATTTCAAAGCATTTGAAGTAAAATTAGGAGTTCCAATTTGGATTTAAAGAGCTTCATCTCCATGAACAGGACATACAGCTTTTCCGTAACCCATTTTCTATTGACATTGAAAATGTGGATACAATTTACCAAATGGAACTGGCTGAACTGCAGAATTGTGACTCTCTGAAAGACGCATTCAAGTCAAGCAGCCTTCATAATTTATATGCATCTCTCCCCTCTGAGACATATCCTCCTCTCAGGAACCATGCACTCAAAATGGCAACCATCTTTGGCAGCACTTATGTCTGTGAACAGACTTTTTCCAGAATGAAACATTTGAAATCTCCAACCAGATCTAGACTAACGGATGCACACTTGCATCACTTGTTACGACTAGCAGTGACAAATATGGAACCGGACATTGACCATCTCATTAGCCAAAAGCAGGCCCATAGTTCCCATTGAAATACTGGCAAGTTCGTTGATTTAACTTTACTTGTTCTTCATTTTAAATATTGTATTTGTTCCCGTTTTGATTCTTTACTTCAAAATAAGATATATGCAGTGTGCATAGGAATTTGTTCATAGTTTTTTTTAACTATAGTCCGGCCCTCCAACGGTCTGAGGGACAGTGAACTGGCCCCCTGTTTAAAAAGTTTGAGGACCCCTGGTTTAGGGGTTGAGGGGATTCGAGAGTTAGGGGTTTAGAGGGTTAGGTGTTTAGAGGATTAGGCTATTTGGGGTACGGGGTTTTAGAGGGTTAGGGTTTTCAGGGTAAAGGGGTTTAAGGGTAAAAAGTTTAGATGGTAAAGGGGTTTAAAGGGTTAGGGGTTTATAGGGTTTTGGGTTTACAGTGAGGGAAAAAAGTATTTGATCCCCTGATGATTTTGTATGTTTGCCCACTGACAAAGAAATGATCAGTCTATAATTTTAATGGTAGGTTTATTTGAACAGTGAAAGACAAAATAACAACAAAATCCAGAAAAACGCACGTCATAAATGTTATAACTTCATTTGCATTTTAATAATGGAAATAAGTATTTGACCCCTCTGCAAAACATGACTTAGTGCTTGGTAGCAAAATCCTTGTTGGCAATCAGAGGTCAGACGTTTCTTGTAGTTGGCCACCAGGTTTGCACACATCTCAGGAGGGATTTTGTCCCACTCCTATTTGCAGATATTCTCCAAGTCATTAAGGTTTCAAGGCTGACGTTTGGCAACTCAAACCTTCTGCTCCCTCCACAGATTTTCTATGGGATTAATGTTTGGAGACTGGATAGGCCAGTCCAGGACCTTAATGTGCTTCTTCTTGAGCCACTCCTTTGTTGCCTTGGCCGTGTGTTTTGGGTCACTGTCATGCTGGAATACCCATCCACGACCCATTTTCAATGCCCTGGCTGAGGGAAGGAGGTTCTCACCCAATATTTGACGGGACATGGCCCCGTCCATCGTCCCTTTGATGCGGTGAAGTTGTCCTGTCCCCTTAGCAGAAAAACACCCCCAAAGAATAATGTTTCCACCTCCATGTTTGACGGTGGGGATGGTGTTCTTGGGGTCATAGGCAGCATTCCTCCTCCTCCAAACATGGCGAGGAGTTGAGTTGATGCCAAAGAACTCCATTTTCGTCTCATCTGACCACAGCACCTTCACCCAGTTGTCCTCTGAATCATTCAGATGTTCATTGGCAAACTTCAGACGGGCATGTATATATGCTTTCTTGAGCAGGGGGACCTTGCGGGCGCTGCAGGATTTCAGTCCTTCACGGCATAGTGTGTTACCAACTGTTTTCTTGATGACTATGGTCCTAGCTGCCTTGAGATCATTGACAAGATCCTCCTGTGTAATTCTGGGCTGATTTCCTCACCGTTCTCCACGAGGTGAGATCTTGCATGGAGCCCCAGGCCAAGGGAGATTGACAGTTATTTTGTGTTTCTTCCATTTGCGAATAATCGCACCAACTGTTGTCACCTTCTCACCAAGCTGCTTGGCGATGGTCTTGTAGCCCATTCCAGCCTTGTGTAGGTCTACAATCTTGTCCCTGACATCCTTGGAGAGCTCTTTGGTCTTGGCCTTGGTGGAGAGTTTGGAATCTGATTGATTGATTGCTTCTGTGAACAGGTGTCTTTTATACAGGTAACAAGCTGAGATTAGGAGCACTCCCTTTAAGAGTGTGCTCCTAATCTCAGCTCGTTACCTGTATAAAAGACACCTGGGAGCCAGAAATCTTTCTGATTGAGAGGGGGTCAAATACTTATTTCCCTCATTAAATGCAAATCAAGCTATAACATTTTTGACATGCGTTTTTCTGGATTTTGTTGTTGTTATTCTGTCTCTCACTGTTCAAATAAACCTATTAAAATTATAGACTGATCATTTCTTTGTCAGTGGGCAAACGTACAAAATCAGCAGGGGATCAAATACTTTTTTTTTCCTCACTGTAAGGGTTTAGGTTAAGGGTTCAGTGGGTTAGAGGTTTGGGGGTTTATGGGTTAGGATTTTAGAGGGTGATGGGTTTAGACCGTTATGGTTTTAAGGGTAAAGGGGTTTTGAGGGTTGGGTTTTAGAGGGTTACAGTTTAGAAGGATATGGGTTTAAAGGATTCTCGGTTTAGAGAATTAGGTGTTTAGATATTTTATGGGGTTTATTGTTAAAGGGGTAGTGGTTTAGAGGGTTAGGAGTTTATAAGGTTTAGGGGTTTAGAGGTATCGGGGTTTCAAGGGTTAGTGATTTACAGTGTTAGGGGTTTAGTGGTTTGAGAGTTGAGGGTTTAACACCTAGACTTTCACAACTAATATTGTCCATAATAAAGTTTTTTTTTGGGTTAGTCTCCAACACTAAATGGCACTTTTTGTTGATGTGACAAATTTTACTAATTGACTGTTTCGGGTGGTGGTTGGTTTAACGACATGTTTATATTTACATAATCTAACAAAAAAAAACCTTTATGGGTTTAGAGGGTTCCGGGTGTAGTGGATTATGTGTTTAGAGGGTTAGCATTTTAGGGGCATAGGTGTTTTAAGGGTTAGGCTTCTAGAGGGTTCGTTCTTTAGAGGGTTGGGGTTTAAATGTGTTAGGATTAGGTTACAGATTTAGGTTTTTAGAACGTTAGGGTTTTGAGGGTTAGGATTTTAGAGGTTGAGGATTTAGGAGGTTATGAGTTCAGAGGGTTAGGGGTCTAGAGGGTTAGTTCTTTAGAGGGTAGTGGTTTAGATTGGTTGGTATTTAGAATGTTAGGGATTTAGGGTTTTAGAAGGTTAGGGTTTCAAGGATTAGAGGGTTAGGGATTCAGAGGGTTTAGAGGGTTTGGTTTTTAATGGCTTAGACGGTTAGGGTTAAAAGAATAAGGGGTTTAGAGAGTGAGGGTTTTGGTGGGTTAGGGTTTTAACGGTAAAGGGGTTGAGGGTTAGGGGTATAGGAATTTAGAGGGTTAGGGGTTGAGATGGTTAGAGTTTTGGGGGTTTAGAGGTTAAGCTTTTAGAGGGCGAGGGGTTTAAAGATTAGGGTTGTAAGGGTAAAGGGGTTGAGAGGGTTAGCGGTTTAGATGGTTATGGATTTAGATAGTTAGGGGTTTAGAGGGTTTTAATTGTTCGAGGTTTAGTGGTTAAGGTCTCTGTGCGAGTCCAACATGTTTGTATGAGTCTATGGTAAGATAAAAAGAGTTCAGTTTAATTAGTATATTTCGAAACAATTTGTTTACCTTTCCTGTGATGTTTTTGTATTGTATATTTGTTGTTATTTTCTGACCCACCCGATTGGACGTCTGTGAAAACAGATCGTTATAGCTCATCAGATTCATCCAGTATAAATAAATATTCAAATTAAAAATCTATTGATCTCTGTGTGCGAATCTATGGATTTCTGTGTGAGTTTTTGGGCCTTTGAGTGTATGGATCTCTGTGTGAGGCTATGGGTCTCTGTGCATGTCTATCGGTCTCTGTGAGTATGGGGTCGCTGTGTGAGTCTGAGTGTTTGTAGGAATGTATGGGTCTCTGTTGGGGTCTATGGGTTTCTGGGTATGGTTGTTTGTGCGAGTCTTACATGCACAAATTTAACTTAAAAAGGCCATTGAGGGTTGCGGAATTCAAGTTGAATATTAAGTTCCTCGCAGTGCAAGCCAGCTCTCTAGTCGTGTCATTAAACAGCCCCTTTAATTCTTTATAATAATAAAATAGACTTACTCCAGGAAAACCACACTGAGTCACAGTCGGGTCCTGAATAGTTTTTTTTTAAGTTTTCGACGAATGAATGATGAGTTCTTACACAAGTGGGGGAAACCGGAGCACCTGGAAAAAACCCGTGGGGCAGCACTTTAAACCGTATAGGCAAAGATGGCGATTATCCCACTTTCTGTACTGCCTTCTCCTGGCCAGCCAGCCAGGAGAAGGCACCTGGATGCCCACGGGAAGGGGGTTTCACAACATTCACTGTGTGATCCACTCACCCTTGCTGCCTTCCACTGCTGGATCACAGGCTTGCAACACCACCGCCTGGCGAATAATAGTAATAATTAAAAGTTTTATAGCGCGCACAAGAACGACTCAGAGGCATGAGGAACCACAGCCGTGCAGGAAGGAAGCCACGTGGTGAGCCAGTACCAACAATTGTCCAAGCTCTGCGGTCCTCTATGGAGGCATTATGCGCTAATTAATGACGAGTGTTTATACCAGTGGGGGAAACCGGAGTACCCGGAGAAAACCCATGCGTGCGAGGGTGAAACACTCTATCCCTGTACAGGTGAAGATGGCGATTAGTCCACTTGCTCTACTGCCTTCTCCTGGCGAGTCAGGTTATGGCACCTCGACACCCACGGGAAGGGGATTTGCCAACATCATTGTGCGGTGATTCACCAGCCCTCGCTACCTTCCACAGTGCTGGATTAGAGACGTGCAGTACCAACACCAGGCGGATGATAACAATAATAATAACTTTCTACTTCTAACTTGATAACAATAGGCGAAAAATAACAACAGGCAAATGATAACGACAGGCGAATGAGAACAGTAATTATTATTTCCACTTAGAACTTGATAACAATAATTATTTCTACTTTTAACATAATAACAATTATTTCTATACTGATAACGTGATTACAACAATAATAACAATTTCTACTTTAACTTAATAACAGGCGAATGATAACAGGCAAATGATAAAAACAGGCACCACATCTACGCCTCTATATAAGGAACGAAACAGGTGAATGTCTCCACAAATCTGGCTGTTGCCTAATGAAGCTAGTTGTAATTACTGGCGAAACGTCGTACTCAGATTGTAAATGTTGTGGCTTGACTCTCCAACACACCGTGAGTTGTACTAGTTACAAATTGGCATGTTCTGCGTACGTGACAACCCTTACTAGTTGGCTGTGTCGGGTGGTGGTGGGTTTTAACGACACATTTATATATTTATGCGATCTAACCCAAAAAAGAAACCTCTTATTATTAGGTTTTTTCGGTAAAGTCACGTAGGTAAAACATTAAAATTAATAAAAGTAAAATAAATAAAAAATCACGACGTTTCGGAGGCAACACAAGCTTCCGTCTTCAGGTGGAACCGTCACAGCCACGACAGCTGTATCAAGTAAATGAGAAATTGCAGGAGCTACCACTCCGTTTATATAATGGTTGGAGAGGGGGGGGGAAGGGCCAAGTACAGCACACTTTTTAAATCCTTTATATTAAGTTCGCTTGCTTGCGTGCTTGCTTGCTTGCTTAGGACCGTGCAAATCTTTCGGTCGTTTTTTAACCCACTTCCCATGATCCAATCGAGCTGACATTTTCCACACAGACTCGTTGTGCCAGACAATTAATGTTCGTGAAAAAAAATTCCCAAAATTTTACACTTTTTAGGCAAAAAAATAATATTTTACATATATTCAAAAGAACTCATTCTTGGCTTTGGCTGAACGTCACAGTATAAGAGCCCAGAGCGTAACCCCTCCACAGGCCGTGGCGGAGTAGCGCAGTTGGTAGCGCCCTCGCTTCCCATGCCAAAGGTCGCGGGATCGATCCCCGCGTCCTCCACAGGCGAATATATTTTTAAATCCTTTATATTAAGTTCGCTGCCACACATATAAAGGATTTATAGTGAAAAACTTTGTTTTTACGGGTTATACTTATTATTAATATGGTAAGGTGAGGCTTAAGAGGGTGAGCCTTTGTTATGGAGAGGTACGGTTTGTGACTCAACCTGTGACAAGGAGACAACAACTAAACATGGTAAACCTGTAATAGTTGTCTGTCAAATAAGATTGGCCAAATAAGTGTAGTTAAATCTTTTTTGCATGGTTAATCACATCTTTCCAATGATTACTCAGTTTGTAACCATCATCACGGTTGAAATTATGTCTGTGTTTGTATATTTGTATGGCTTCGTGTACAAACCTTTGATGGTAGCCAGGAGGTTTGCAGAGAACCTTGGTCTCGGAAAAGACAATTTCATGAGAGCCCACCGAGTTGTAGCAATGATCGGCAACGGCCGAAGAATCAGTTCTGCCGTGTTTCAGATCTGACTTGTGCTCGTGGACACGATCAGAAACATGACGTTTCGTTTCTCCAATGTAGCAATCACCACAAATGCAACTCAATTTGTAAACTCCAGGATAATGTAAGTCAGGAACGACATCCTTCACAGATGGAATCAGATCACGGATTTTATGCACTTCACTGAATCGGACTTGGATCTTATGTTTGTTTAGAATTTTGGAGATCTTTTTGGTCACGCCTGCTATGTATGGTAACGTGATAGTTTTGGTCGGAGTTTCATGTGGCTGTTTCTGTGTGGTGGGAGAAACAGCTTGGCGGATAGTGCGGTCAGAGTATCCGTTCATCCTGAGGGCCCGATGTACATGTCTTAATTCACCGGCCAGGTGGTGTTGGTCAGAAATGCCATGGGCTCTGTGGTATAGCGTTTTGATGAGAGAATTCTTTTGAGATGGGTGGTGGTGGGAATCCGGTTTCAAGTAGGAATCTGTGTGGATGGCTTTCCTGTAGACAGAATGTCCCAAGGATCCGTCAGGCCTCCTCTCAAACAGAATATCCAAGAATGGTAGTTTACCGTCTTTCTCCACTTCCATGGTGAATCTGATGGATGGGTGTCTAGAATTGATGTGGTCCAAGAAGTGGTTCAATGCTGGGAGGCCATGTGGCCAGATGACGAAAGTGTCATCCACATACCTCTTCCACAGAGAAGGACGCTGGGTGGATGTATGGATGGCGTCTGATTCAAACTTTTCCATGAACATGTTGGCTATAACTGGTGACAAGGGGGAGCCCATAGGGGTACCCTCATTCTGTTTGTAGAAGGTGCCATTCCGGGTAAAATAGGTGTTGGTGAGGCAATGCCTAACCAGCGCAGGTACATCAGAATTCAATCCATGTTGGACTAAGTCCTCAATTATTGTTAGGGTGTCCGGTACTGGGACTTTGGTGAACAAAGATACTACATCAAAGCTGACGAGGATGTCATCAGGAGATAGTACCATGTCCTTAACCATAGAGACTAATTGGGTTGAGTTGAGTACTGCCGAAGAGGTCTTGCCTGTGAAGGGGAGCAGAGTATCTGATAGAAAACGGGCTAGTTTGTACGTAGGAGAGTTTATCGTCGACACGATGGGTCGTAGCGGGGTGCCTTCTTTATGGATTTTGGGAAGACCATAGAGTCTGGGAGGTCTAGCCGCCGATGGTTTTAGAGGGACGTTTGCTTGGATCGATTAGGGAAGTCGAACTCGTGATGATACTGTTGGTTTTTGTCGTTAGGCTTTTAGTGGGATCGTTTTTAATTTTGGAGTAACTCCCATCATTAAGGTCCAGGATTTTGTTGTTGTATGAATCTTTATCCATGATGACCGTGCCCTTGTCTGCCGAGAGGATGACTATATCATCTCTCTTTTTTAGGTCCGCGAGTTCAGAGCGTTCGTTTTTGCTGATGTTACTAGTGGGTTTCGTAGCATTCTTAAGAATAGTAGCTATTTCAGCTCTTGCTACATCTGCATGGATGTGTCCTATGCCTCTGAGGGCTACATCAATCTGAGAAACAGTATCATCACGAGTTCGACTTCCCTAATCGAACCAAGCAAACGTCCCTCTCTAAAACCATCGGCGGCTAGACCTCCCAGACTCTATGGTCTTCCCAAAATCCATAAAGAAGGCACGCCGCTACGACCCATCGTGTCGATGATAAACTCTCCTACGTACAAACTAGCCCGTTTTCTATCAGATACTCTGCTCCCCTTCACAGGCAAGACCTCTTCGGCAGTACTCAACTCAACCCAATTAGTCTCTATGGTTAAGGACATGGTACTATCTCCTGATGACATCCTCGTCAGCTTTGATGTAGTATCTTTGTTCACCAAAGTCCCAGTACCGGACACCCTAACAATAATTGAGGACTTAGTCCAACATGGATTGAATTCTGATGTACCTGCGCTGGTTAGGCATTGCCTCACCAACACCTATTTTACCTGGAATGGCACCTTCTACAAACAGAATGAGGGTACCCCTATGGGCTCCCCCTTGTCACCAGTTATAGCCAACATGTTCATGGGAAAGTTTGAATCAGACGCCATCCAGACATCCACCCTGCGTCCTTCCCTGTGGAAGAGGTATGTGGATGACACTTTCGTCATCTGGCCACATGGCCTCCCAGCATTGAACCACTTCTTGGACCACATCAATTCTAGACACCCATCCATCAGATTCACCATGGAAGTGGAGAAAGACGGTAAACTACCATTCTTGGATATTCTGTTTGAGAGGAGGCCTGACGGATCCTTGGGACATTCTGTCTACAGGAAAGCCACCCACACAGATTCCTACTTGAAACCGGATTCGCCCCACCACCCATTTCAAAAGAATTCTCTCATCAAAACGCTATACCACAGAGCCCATGGCATTTCTGACCAACACCACCTGGCCGGTGAATTAAGACATGTACATCGGGCCCTCAGGATGAACGGATACTCTGACCGCATTATCTGCCAAGCTGTTTCTCCCACCACACAGAAACAGCCACATGAAACTCCGACCAAAACTATCACGTTACCATACATAGCATGCGTGACCAAAAAGATCTCCAAAATTCTAAACAAACATAAGATCCAAGTCCGATTCAGTACAGTGCATAAAATCCGTGATCTGATTCCATCTGTGAAGGATGTCGTTCCTGACTTACAGTATCCTGGAGTCTACAAATTGAGTTGCATTTGTGGTGATTGCTACATTGGAGAAACGAAACGTCATGTTTCTGATCGTGTCCGCGAGCACAAGTCAGATCTGAAACACGGCAGAACTGATTCTTCGGCCGTTGCCGATCATTGCTACAACTCGGTGGGCTCTCATGAAATTGTCTTTTCCGAGACCAAGGTTCTCTGCAAACCTCCTGGCTACCATCAAAGGTTTGTACACGAAGCCATACAAATATACAAACACAGACATAATTTCAACCGTGATGATGGTTACAAACTGAGTAATCATTGGAAAGATGTGATTAACCATGCAAAAAAGATTTAACTACACTTATTTGGCCAATCTTATTTGACAGACAACTATTGCAGGTTTACCATGTTTAGTTGTTGTCTCCTTGTCACAGGTTGAGTCACAAACCGTACCTCTCCATAACAAAGGCTCACCCTCTTAAGCCTCACCTTACCATATTAATAAAAAGTGTGCTGTACTTGCCCCCCCCCCCTCTCCAACCATTATAAAAACGGAGTGGTAGCTCCTGCAATCTCTCATTTACTTGATACAGCTGTCGTGGCTGTGACGGTTCCACCTGAAGACGGAAGCTTGTGTTGCCTCCGAAACGTCGTGATTTTTATTTTATTTTACTTTTATTAATTTTAATGTTTTACCTACGTGACTTTACTGAAAAAAACCTTAGAATATGCAGTCACGAAAGCTTCAAATCTAAAAAAAAAAGAAACCTCTATTATGTATGATATTGGTCGCGAAAGTCTACGTGTTAAACAAACCCGAAGGAATCAGAGGAAAATCGACGTGACCACGAGAGAAGATGCAAACTCCAAATATACAGACATCAGGGTTGGGGTCAAACCTACGAATTCCAATATACCAGTTTAACACGTCGGCTTTCGCGAGGGGGTTTCCATCTCGCCACTGTGGCGCCTCATTATCTGACTCACCCAACCACTAAACTACAAAAGCCACCCACACACACACACTCACCCACTCACTCTGCCACCCACTCAACTGCTAACTCACTTGCTCATGCACACACACAGCCACTCAAGAACATACCTGTGCACCCACCTACACACCCACTCATTAACTCAACGACCCACCCACCAACCCACTCACTCACTCACTCTAGACTCCACTCACCCACCCACTCACCTATTCACTCCCCCACTCACACACCCACCCATCCACCCACCCACTCTCTAACTCAAACACTCACCCACCAACCCAACCACCCACTCAATCAATCACCCACCAACCACTCACCCACCCAATAAACGAAAACTGAACTATTTCTCATTGTACCAGCTAAGGCCCACAGAGCTATATAGATCTTTTTCAAAAGCGACCTTGTTACAAATTACAGGTAAACAAAGTGGCTTATCACATATACATGCATTGCAGCCAAATCCTCTGAATGCAAGTTTATTCTCAATGCAGAGGTAAAACCCCGAGGACCCGGAGAAAAATCCACGTGACCACAGGGAGAAGATGCAAACTCGAAATATACAGGCGGAAGGTCGGGATCAATTCCATGACCTCCTGTATACTATGCAAGGTAGTTACCATCTCACCACCGTGGCACCCCATTCTCTGACTCACTCACTCAAACACCCACCCATTCACCTATTCACGCACACCACTTACTCAAATACCCACCCTCTCACTCAATAACCCATCCACTCACTCATGAACCCACTGAAGCACTCACCCATACAAAAACCCACTCACCCACTCACTCACCGACTCACTCACCCATGAAATCGCACACCCATCTTCTCAACCACTCAGCCAGCCACCCACTCAATCTCGTACCCACTAACCCTCTCACTTCCTCACCAACCTACCAACCCACCAGGGACGTGCGGTCAGGGGAGGCAGTGCCTCACCTGTCATACTCCAATGACAATAGTTGTTACGAAAAGTAAAAAAAAGAGAATAATAAAATAAAATAAAAGATTTTTCCACTGATCTGTGTTATAAATGTCATTTCTGTAAGATTCCACTTTTATAGTTAAAATCGCCAAATTTGCGGAGCTCCGCTGCAAATACAGGAAGAGACGAGAGGTGAGGCAGCGACGAGCTCAGCCTCCCCTGATTACGCAACCCCTCAGTTACTGGATGGAGCGCGGGCAATAAGTGCGTGCCTGTTACTATCACAGTATGTCACCAATGTAATGTTTGTAGACCCCTTCATTTCATGTCCTCGCCTTCCATACTCCAGGTAACTTATTTCACGTATGTGTATAAAGATATTTAGGCTCGCTGGTCTCGTCATGAAACTGCAATGAAAAAGCACCAGGGGAGGTAGCCATCACATTTGCCTCACTGAGGGGGATGCATCTAACACGCCCCCCTCCGTGAGGCCACGTCCCCCTCAGTGTGTGAATCTGGCTCTGACACAAGCCAGTGCCTCCCCAGCCATTGACCTCACCACACGTCACTGCAACCCACCCACCCATCTACTCACTCAACCACCCACCCAGTCGATCATCCACCCACTAACACTCACCCACCCAACAACTCACTAACCCACCCAGCACTCACTCACCGAGCCAGTCAATCTCTAACCCACCAACTCACTTTTAAACTGACAATCTCAACTACAACTCACCCAGTCACTAACCCACTCACTCCCCACATAACCATCTACTCACATACTCACCCAGCCACTCACCTACTCACCCAGTCACATACACATCCACTCACCATGCCACCCACTCAATTTCTAACCCACCCACTCGCCCAACCACTCCCTCAGCAACTCACCCACTAACCACGTAATTATTCACCCACCCACCCATCACTCAACCACCCAATAATTCAACCACCAAAACATTCCACCACCCACTAACTCAACCACCCACTACCACCCACTAACTCAACCACCGAGCCACTCACCCACTCACCCACCCACCCACGCACTCACCCGCCCACTCACCAACACACTAAACTAAATCTAAATTGTGGTTATTTTACCAGGTAAGGCCGACAGAGCTAAACATCTTTTTCAGAAATGACCTGGTTAAAAATTATAGGTCAACGAAGTGGCTTATGACATGTATTGCAGCCAAATCCTATAAATGTTTGTTGATTTTAAATGTGGAGGGAAATATACAGGTGTCAGGGTCGGGATCAAACCCACAACCTTCTGCATACCAGGCGAGGTAGTTAACATCTCGCCACCATGGCGCCCCACTGTCTGACTCTCCCACCCACTAACCCACACACTCACCCACTCATTCAATCACCCACTCACTCACTCAACTACTGAGCCATTCATACACTGACCCACTCACTAAGCCACCCACTCAATTTCTAACTCACACTCATGCACCCAACCACTCACTCACTCAGCGACTCACCTACGACGCATCAACCCATCCACTCACTCATCCACCCACGCACCCACCCACACACGCACGCACCCACTCATCCACACAATAAACTAATATTTAATTGTTTTTCATTTTACTGGGTAAGGCCCTGAGCTATAGATATTTGTCGGAAGCCACCTCAGCACAAATGACAGTTCAATTAAGTGGCTTTTCACGTAGAATGTTATTGCAACCAAATTATATAAATGCATGTTCAAATGTGGAGGGACAACCTGGAGAAAATTCTACACGACCACGGGGAGAACATAGAAACTCCAAATATCCAAGCGGAAGGGCTGGGATAAAATCCACAACCTCCTGTATACTGGGCGAGGTAGTTAACATCTCGGCACCATGGTGCCTCACTCTCCGACTCACCCACCCACTAACACACGAACTCACCTCCCATATTCACACACCCATCTACCCAAAAACTCAACCACCCACACATTCACGCAACAATGCACTCACCCACCCACTCACTTATTCACCCACCCACTAAACCATGCACCTGTCCACTCACCTATTTATCCACCCACTCACACACCCATTAAGCAACCCACCCACTTACCCTGCCACCCACTCAATCTCTAACCGACTCACTCACCCAGCCACGCAATCTCGAACCCACCAATTCACTAATCCTCTCACCAACTCACCAACCCACCTCTCACCCACTCATGCGCTGACCCACCCACTCACTCACCTCAACCATTCACAAACCCACCCACCCACTCATTCACCCAACCACCCACCACCCACTCAATCTCTAAACCCATTCACCCACCCACTCAGCCACCCACTAACTCACCCAACCACTCGTCTATTCACTCCCAAACAACACACCCACTCACGTCACCCATGGCTTACCCTATCACCCACAATCTCTAACACACTCACTCACCTACTTCCTCGATCACTGACCCACACTCACAGACCCACCCAGTTAATCACCCACTCTATATGTAGTCCTTACCTCTTCTGGTAATGTGAGATATTCTTTTACCAGGTAAGGCCCACTGAGCTATAAAGATTGTTTTCAGAAGCATCCTCGCCACAAATGATGGTTCAACAAAGTCGCTGTATACATTTATTGCACCCAATTCCTCTTATTACATGTTTCTACATGTGGAGTGAAATATACAGGCGTCAGGGTCGGGATCGAACCCACAACATTCTGTATAGTAGGCGAGGTAGTTACCATCTTGCCACCGTGGCGCTAAATTCTTTGACTCACCCACTCAACTACTAAAGACACCCACTAACCGACTCACAAACCCACTCACCCTGCCACGCACTCAATTTCTAACCCACTCACTAAACCAATCATCCACGCACCCACCTGCAAATGCACTCACTAACTCACTCACCCAACAACCCACCCATTAACGCACCCACCCACTCCCTGACCAACTCACGCACCAACCCACCCACTCACACTATGACCTACTCCATATCTAACCCAACAACTCACTCACCCAGCCCCTCACCTACTAACCTAACCACCCACCAACTCACTCACCCACCTACGCACTCAAATACCCACTCACCTAACTGTAAACTAAATTTTGTTTTTTACAAGGCAAGGCCCACAGAGCTATACAGATCTTATTCAGAAGCAACGTGGCCACAAAAAACCCAGAGGTCTCGGAGAAAAATCCATGAACCACGAGGACAACATGCAAACTCCAAATATACAGGCATCAAGATCGAGACCGAACCCACAACCTCCTTTACAAAAGGTAAGGTAGTTAACATCTCGCCACCATGGGGCTCCACACTCTGACTCGCAGCCACCCACTAACCTACCCATTCAGCCACATACCCATTCAGCCACATACCCATTCAGCCACATACCCATTCAGCCACATACCCACTCAGCCACATACCCATTCAGCCACATACCCATTCAGCCACATACCCATTCAGCCACATACCCATTCAGCCACATACCCATTCAGCCACATACCCACTCAGCCACATACCCACTCAGCCACATACCCATTCAGCCACATACCCATTCAGCCACATACCCACTCAGCCACATACCCACTCAGCCACATACCCATTCAGCCACATACCCATTCAGCCACATACCACTGTGTATCTAACCCTTCTTCCATAATTGAGATTAATAATATTTGATGATTTTTATATATTATCTTTTTACTTGTTTTTTGACACGCCCTGAGGAGCGCAGGCATGAGCCTTTGAATGGAAAATATCCAAGGGAAACCAAAAATTATGTGGATCGGAGTGCTAAAATGGAGACGAATGTCCATGACGTATCGGGAATGGTGTTGAAATCCAACACACTAGTAAAACCAAAGAGGGCAACATTACGAGGGACAGAATTAAATCGACACACTGACTCGGCAAATGTGCATGTAATCGCAGAGAGAGCGAATGCCTCGAACCAAGGTCAAAGTGGGTCGTGTGCGCGAATTCTGGTTATGTGCAGCACAATTTTTCACCACACACTCCCACGACACAGAGAGTGAGAGAGGAAACTACAAAAACGAACCCGAAAACCGTGATCGAATTATCGAAGTGATAAGTGGTGAACGAGGCAACATGAGGAAGGTAACGCATAAATGCGTTCGAAACCGCTACCTAGCGTTTCCCAGGATTTAACAAAAACAAAAATGAATATTCGTCGGAGTCATGATGTATCAGAACCGATGTAACGCAATATCGATGTTTAACGCTTGTTTAATTTTCTTTGCTCAATTCAAATATAACCATGTTAAGTTGTGACACGTACGCGCGCGTTGTAAGGAATAGCAGCAAAACTTGAGGACAATCGATGGTTCATGATGGAAGAAGGGTATACATATTTTTAAAAATAACCCGTGGCCATTTGACCACTGGTCATTTTTAAAAGGGCGGAATGTTGTATCCTAACCCTTCTTCCATAATTGAGATTAATAATATTTGATGATTTTTATATATTATCTTTTTACTTGTTTTTTTTAATGAGTGAAACACACCAAGCGCAGCAAACTGCAAAACACCAGGTGTTGTTAAGTAATGAACCGGAGGAGGGCTAGGATGGCAGAATTTACAACCTTGCTTCAAGGGAAGATAAGGCCTGATGAACGGGCACATGTCACCCGTGCAGGCGGCAGAGACAGTGGGAGTGTCAGCCAGACATAGTTAAGGCAAAAGCCCAATCATCCTGCATGGTTTTAAAGTAACGTCAAAATTCGAAATTCAACAACAGAGTAGGCTAAATTATCGATCCTCGCGCTCGCTCAAATTGGAGACCAGGCTGCGAGCTACATCAATGAACCATTGCCCATTTGCTAATCCAATACTGAATGTTAATATTACTGAAGTCAAAACGAATTCTATGACCTCAGCACATGGGCAAATAATAGGGCAGTGTCGACTCAAAGGCAATGGAAGAAAACAGAGGCGCCTTTGTCTAAATCACAACCACAGAAAGCCAGGAATCATCACTGATTGTGTGTTCAGGAATTCCGAGCTAGTTAGAACACGTGCACAGGGGGGGAGCTGATGTAAACAACCCTGCGCGTCTGGATGTGAGGGGGCCTTGGACCTGGAATCAAGAATAACACTCCCAGAGCAGAAGGTTGGACAGGGGGAGAGGTGATTTAAAAGAGGGTTGTATATCTCTCAAGGCACAAGACCCAGCTGAGTAACAAGGCTGCGGGGGTCACCAGAAGTTCGCATTCGCCTAGTTAAGACAAAAAGCTCAATTATTCTGTATTGCTATTAAAGTAACGTTAAAGTCGGAATTTAACAACAGGGTAGGCTAAAGTTATTGATATTCACACCCACTCCAATTAAACCAGGCCACAAGTTACGCCTACTGAACCATCACCATTATTAAGTCAATATGAAATGTTATTTCCATACTTTAATACTTTCTATACAACTCGACCCGAAGCATATGACAATCAGAACCTTCCTAAGTCAAAATTGAATCGCACCCAGACAGGAGCGAATAGTCGATATAAGGTTGACGAGGGAAGGAAATTAAGAGCACGGCGAACTGCAAACGTAAGCAAAAAGCCGGGAACAACACCAGCCCAGCAACAGCGAGTGGGGCTTCGACAGGCCATAAAGTAGAATAATAACTCCCGGGGTCAGGGGACACAAGAAGAAGCAGGCAGACAAAAACCAGAACTGACTCCAAGGTTCAACCGCCCTCACCTACTCAGGAGTGACGGAAATTAATGAGGCCTTGAATTAACGGCAGGCAACAACAACGGCGAGCAGAGATAGGGTGGGGCAAAGACTGCGGGCTATGAAATACAGCTTTGTGTCAGTAAAGCTCTGACAAACAAGTTAAGTTAAAGACATCACAATACATAATATCGCACATAACATCAATGTTAACGCTATTCACCGTAAACTATATTCCGCTTATATAACCATGCAGGCACCAAGGAATACGAATTCCTAGGATCAAGAAACTTACCCCTTAACCTAAGATATCGGAAATAAATTAATAGTAATAAGTATATGCATGAAAAGACAAAAGTAAAACTTATGGAAAAGCCAGGATAACGGGATGAATCACCACCAGGTCGAATATAATACATAATAAAAAAAACGATGTTAAACCCAGGGTCGGAGAGAAAGGGAGATCCCGGCCGTCTTTGTATCCCCGCAGCGCGGGATAGGAGTGTGTATACGCTCGGGGAAACACCTCCACTGGAGTCAAGCACCACGATGGGAAACGACAGACCTTAGGTTACATACAGAATCATAACTGTGAAATAGTAAGGGACAAATGTTAACTTAAAACTTTTAACCATTTCTTTGTGCGCCGGGTCGGAGAGAGTGTTGCCCCTCCCTCCAGGTTGTGCAACACGAACAAAGACGCCTATGAGACGATTTGTAACGTCTGTGTTTTGGGTTCATGAAGAAGGCCAGACAAGAGATAAATTGCACCCAGACAGAGAGACGACTTCGAGGCAATTTGTAACATCTGATTGTTTGCTCGTGGGTTTTATGGAGGGAGTGTGACAACGGAATATACCGTCAGTGATGCACACAAGGACACACGGACGTACGGACACACACATGGACACACCTGCCTACGGACAGATCCTGACACAGCAAAAATCGGAAGCCCCGCCTTGTGGGCGGGATCCAGGGGGATTTTTCGGCATAAAGGAACGGATCCTGAGCATTGGAAACCAGTGCGACGAGAGGGTCCACTCAGGAGCGCGACCGGGAGAGTCGGCTCAGGAGGAGTGCGACCAGTGGGTCCACTCAGGAGCGCGACCAGCGGGTCGACTCAGGAGCGAGGGCGACCAGCGGGTCGACCCAGGAGCGAGCTCGACCGGGAGGGTCGACTCAGGAGCGAGCTGCGACCAGCGGGTCGGCTCGACTCATCTTCAGCTCGTCAACCTCTGCCGCCGGAGGTCTCTGCTGCCGCCGGAGTGGTGATCGTGCGGTTGGCGACGATCCAGCGCTGCACGCTACGAGCGAGTTGTGGGCGCCACCTACCGACCGGGTTCCGAACTGCGACAGCGTATCAACAGCCATCCGAACCACCACGGTGACAGGGGATCGACTGATACGTATGACGCGCACCGCCCCCTCACCACACGACCACCAGGCGTCTGTTTGACCTAAAGAATCGACTCCGAACACTGACTATTCAAGACAACTCTTACCACTCAAAAACACTCGAACCCATAAGCCATCCGTGGCTGGAAAGCATCACAACGAGACCGAGTGATGGCCCTCCGTCGTTTATAAGAGTATTCTTAATTTTTATCTTTAATATTTAGTGGGCTGTACTCTTAATCGCATAAATTCCCAACAGATCCATCAATACGAACTGATTCTTGGCACCTCCTTCCGCCGAGCCACGCTCACGTGGGGAGTGGTGGCCCACCGGATCCTTATCAGGTGATCTGGTCCCCAATTAGTAAACTTGGTATAAGATAACGATCTTCGGAAAAGGAGCACCGTCGCAGGCCCTTACTCCGAGCCGTTCTGTAGATAACCTGCCGATGTATCTGTTGAGATTGGTGCCTTTAAGAATAATAACTGTTTTTGATTGTGTTTTTTTTTATCGCCGTATAATCTTTCAAGTATCTTTCAGTCATAATCGCCGCACGTACTCGCATCCTCTACAGAATATTCAACTGTTCCGTGACCCAAGGTGTTAACAACGTGATAAGGGTTGCGTATGATCAATAAGGAGTGCGGTACTGCGTGAACAATATTGAGTATAATCATTCATTAACGTTAAGGTTTTCTTAGCATAGTATTTGCATGTTTTAACGACTCTCTCTCTCACTAAGAACCATCGCGTTATGCGGGATCCATGTGCCGTTGTCAAAGTGAAATCAGACAATCGTTGATGATACTGTATTGATGCCGTATTGACGTTCCGGGATTGAGAGTTCGCATACTATATCATAGTTAAGGTTGAATTAGTAATAAATTGATCAATACAGAAGTGGTTGTGTGATTCTTTCCTGAAATCTATGCATAAGATCTGCTTCTGCGTTGAGATTTGAACTTGGTGACCTTAATAAACACACTAATACATACTCAGTAAATGTTAAAGCGATAACGGGGTGAACCGGGGTCTGGTTATCATAACGACTTGCATTATCATAATTACACCCACTCGCATAATTAATACGATTACCTCTCGAATTGGCATAATTAAAATGTGCGTAATTACATAAATTAACATATTTCCGGATAATTACACATTTGGCCAAATTTCATTTAATTATTATTATTTCCACTGAATATTCATAACCCACATATACAACATAATAATTTCACCCACGCACGCATACAACATAACAAATTTTCATACCCAACATATACAACATAATGGGGGCTCGTCTTCCGGGATCTCTCGCAGACAGTTATGCATGAATTCAGGAACGAATCACTGATGTGTTAATCAAAGTGTTGTGAACTAACGTTGCCTTGTGATTGTAAACGGGGGTATACAAACAAAACGCGCTCTGAAGGGAATACCAGAGTAGCAGAGTATAACAAAGACAGCTGGGCTGAGATTATTTGCTCGAGTTGAACTGACGCATCCTGTGATACAATTGTTTATATGCACTCTGAAAAGAAATATTAAGGTAACTCTTGCCATACTTAAGATGCTAGGATTAAGAATAATATTTGAATGGGTTACGGGATACGGGGAGCTCGTATTTAAACGTACCGACCAATCTGTTACAAAGCAGTACAGTCAGAGAGACATATGGGAAGGGAGCTGTATCGATAACACGAACACACCTTGGGGGAAACTAATTGACTGGATAAAAAGTAACGAAGGCAAACACGATGCAAAAACTGCAGAGAAGGCAGGACAGGACTCATACCTTCTCACACAGGCATACAGACAGGGATTGTGGAATGAAGGAAAATTTGGAAAGGAAACGGGAGAGAAATCGTCTCTAATAAACGACGAGAAATGTCCTCACACCCTCGAGAGGGAGGAGAAATCAAAGCTCGCGACACCAGCGAAACTCACAGACGTTGAGCCACAGAATAAATATGGAAGTAACATCAAATCACTCTCTTGGGTACGTGGACAGAGTCCAGGGATTGATCGCACAAAAGTTAAAGTAAAATCGCCAGGACATGGTACACTAAGGGCAGAGGCAAAAACTGAAGGGAAATGGCAACACGAGCGACACGGCCCTGGGCGCGCACACAGAAAATGCACACCACTTAAACACAAGAGACACAGCACAGACCAAAGTGACAGATTGCCTGATGATAACTTGTTTGATGATGACGCTGTCAGCAATCAACTTTCGGAATACCTGTTCACCAGTAAAACCCTTAAGTTGATGGACAAGGCTCTAGTCAGAATTCCCGATTTTGACCCCCACAATAAGACTATGGATATCCACACACATATCGCGACAGTGGAAGAGGAGGCAATGATTAGAGGGCTGAGGAGACGGGATGAAAAAGCGAGTTTGTTGAAACGGACCTTACATAAAGAATCTATTCCATGGGTAAAGTCACTACCACACAAGGTTAGAAATGATTTTAAACAATTGAGCCTGGCAGTGATTCGGAAGTTTGGAGAATATTCGACACTCACTGAGGGGTTTTATGCTGTAAAATCGATGACCCAGGGCATGGACCAAGATCCACGTGACTACCTCGTCCAATTTAAAAGAGCGTATTACGCAGGCGATGTGAATCAATACCACGAAGGGGATAAAATGTTCAAAATTATGTTTTTTGAATCCTTGAGCCCAGAGATTACAGAAAGGGTGAGAATGGTTTTGAATCCAGAAACCGCATCCTTACGCCGCATAGAGAGCAAGGCGTACATGGCATGGTTATACAGAGCTAAGAATCATAATTCGGATCCAGAACACAGGGAGAGGGATGAGGAACCCAGCCTCTCAGAGAGGAATAAAAATCACCGAGCAGTCCCACCATGCAGAGAGCAGCAGAAACGCACGCACACATGGCAAAATAACCCAGAGAGAGGTTGGCACGAGAATGAGAGCGGCACAAAGCCGAACATTCAGGAGAATCGCAGGAGGGGGAGGTTCAGAATAGAACCATACCAACACCCCATGCCCCGACATGCGCAAGGTCAAGATTACCCACAGGGATGGCGAAGTAACAATCCAGGAAAAATTTGGCACCCAAATGGGAAAAACACTGGGCCAAGGGTGCAGGAGAATCGTAGGAGGGAGAGGTTCAGAGCAGAACCATATCAACACCCCATCCCACGACACACGCAAGGTTCAAATTACGCACAGAGATGGGAAGATAACCACCTAGCGGGAAGGTGTTACACATACCGCGGAGGTATGGATGCGAACATTCACGAGAATCGCAGGATGGGAGGTCAAACACAATCGATCCAATTCCGACCAATTCCTCCACCGGCTATACCAGGAGGGAATAGAGGAATAACACAGAATACGGTCCAAATACGTGATGAACCATCCACAGTGATTGAGAGCGGGCAGCCCATACGCGCCACACCCGCCGAGGTGTTAAACCCGGCGCTCAATGTGAAATACAGGCAGGCTGCAAGTGACAGGGCGGGCAAAAACGTGGACAGTGCTCCCGTAAATGACGCGCGGATCGAATACAAGGACAGGGTTGCATTGAAGCGTGATCGGACAGTACAAAAACAGACAGCAGGGACACGCCCTGAGGAGCGCAGGCATGAGCCTTTGAATGGAAAATATCCAAGGGAAACCAAAAATTATGTGGATCGGAGTGCTAAAATGGAGACGAATGTCCATGACGTATCGGGAATGGTGTTGAAATCCAACACACTAGTAAAAACAAAGAGGGCAACATTACGAGGGACAGAATTAAATCGACACACTGACTCGGCAAATGTGCATGTAATCGCAGAGAGAGCGAATGCCTCGAACCAAGGGTCAAAGTGGGTCGTGTGCGCGAATTCTGGTTATGTGCAGCACAATTTTTCACCACACACTCCCACGACACAGAGAGTGAGAGAGGAAACTACAAAAACGAACCCGAAAACCGTGATCGAATTATCGAAGTGATAAGTGGTGAACGAGGCAACATGAGGAAGGTAACGCATAAATGCGTTCGAAACCGCTACCTAGCGTTTCCCAGGATTTAACAAAAACAAAAATGAATATTCGTCGGAGTCATGATGTATCAGAACCGATGTAACGCAATATCGATGTTTAACGCTTGTTTAATTTTCTTTGCTCAATTCAAATATAACCATGTTAAGTTGTGACACGTACGCAGCGCGTTGTAAGGAATAGCAGCAAAACTTGAGGACAATCGATGGTTCATGATGGAAGAAGGGTATACATATTTTTAAAAATAACCCGTGGCCATTTGACCACTGGTCATTTTTAAAAGGGCGGTATGTTGTATCCTAACCCTTCTTCCATAATTGAGATTAATAATATTTGATGATTTTTATATATTATCTTTTTACTTGTTTTTTTAATGAGTGAAACACACCAAGCGCAGCAAACTGCAAAACACCAGGTGTTGTTAAGTAATGAACCGGAGGAGGGCTAGGATGGCAGAATTTACAACCTTGCTTCAAGGGAAGATAAGGCCTGATGAACGGGCACATGTCACCCGTGCAGGCGGCAGAGACAGTGGGAGTGTCAGCCAGACATAGTTAAGGCAAAAGCCCAATCATCCTGCATGGTTTTAAAGTAACGTCAAAATTCGAAATTCAACAACAGGGTAGGCTAAAGTTATTGATATTCACACCCACTCCAATTAAACCAGGCCACAAGTTACGCCTACTGAACCATCACCATTATTAAGTCAATATGAAATGTTATTTCCATACTTTAATACTTTCTATACAACTCGACCCGAAGCATATGACAATCAGAACCTTCCTAAGTCAAAATTGAATCGCACCCAGACAGGAGCGAATAGTCGATATAAGGTTGACGAGGGAAGGAAATTAAGAGCACGGCGAACTGCAAACGTAAGCAAAAAGCCGGGAACAACACCAGCCAGCAACAGCGAGTGGGGCTTCGACAGGCCATAAAGTAGAATAATAACTCCCGGGGTCAGGGGACACAAGAAGAAGCAGGCAGACAAAAACCAGAACTGACTCCAAGGTTCAACCGCCCTCACCTACTCAGGAGTGACGGAAATTAATGAGGCCTTGAATTAACGGCAGGCAACAACAACGGCGAGCAGAGATAGGGTGGGGCAAAGACTGCGGGCTATGAAATACAGCTTTGTGTCAGTAAAGCTCTGACAAACAAGTTAAGTTAAAGACATCACAATACATAATATCGCACATAACATCAATGTTAACGCTATTCACCGTAAACTATATTCCGCTTATATAACCATGCAGGCACCAAGGAATACGAATTCCTAGGATCAAGAAACTTACCCCTTAACCTAAGATATCGGAAATAAATTAATAGTAATAAGTATATGCATGAAAAGACAAAAGTAAAACTTATGGAAAAGCCAGGATAACGGGATGAATCACCACCAGGTCGAATATAATACATAATAAAAAAAAACGATGTTAAACCCAGGGTCGGAGAGAAAGGGAGATCCCGGCCGTCTTTGTATCCCCGCAGCGCGGGATAGGAGTGTGTATACGCTCGGGGAAACACCTCCACTGGAGTCAAGCACCACGATGGGAAACGACAGACCTTAGGTTACATACAGAATCATAACTGTGAAATAGTAAGGGACAAATGTTAACTTAAAACTTTTAACCATTTCTTTGTGCGCCGGGTCGGAGAGAGTGTTGCCCCTCCCTCCAGGTTGTGCAACACGAACAAAGACGCCTATGAGACGATTTGTAACGTCTGTGTTTTGGGTTCATGAAGAAGGCCAGACAAGAGATAAATTGCACCCAGACAGAGAGACGACTTCGAGGCAATTTGTAACATCTGATTGTTTGCTCGTGGGTTTTATGGAGGGAGTGTGACAACGGAATATACCGTCAGTGATGCACACAAGGACACACGGACGTACGGACACACACATGGACACACCTGCCTACGGACAGATCCTGACACAGCAAAAATCGGAAGCCCCGCCTTGTGGGCGGGATCCAGGGGGATTTTTCGGCATAAAGAAGGATCCTGAGCATTGGAAA